>NC_085873.1:38836042-38868542 GCF_034702125.1 Engraulis encrasicolus | reverse complement strand
ATTTTGCTGTTACTAAAGTAATGCAGTAAATTAGTGTAATGCATACAATTACATTTTAAATATATCAATGTCGTAGTATAAGGGATTCTAATGAAAAGACAGTAACATGTAATCAGTAATGCATTACAGTTTTTGGCTAAGTTGCCCAACAGTGACCCTCAGCGGCTGCCATAGTATATTGTCTACACAGCACAAGTGACGTGAAAAAAAATGCCCTTTTGGCTTTTTTTGGAGTTTGTTTTGTTTTGGCCTTTGTGTTGGCAGTCTACTAAATCGGCTGAGAGGGTCGGACCCCGTGAATTGTAGCCATAGGAACTTTTATGTACTAGGAAACTGACCACTAATTTTAGCTTCTTGGTCAAGAAGCTTCTTGGCTTTTTGTTGACTCACAGACTGCAAGTACAAACTTTGCCGTAGATGTCTGGCAAACATTTTACATTGCTGTATGTCTGTGGTGTATAATAATTGGATCCAGGCATCTCTTCAATAGATTGTTAATTGGTAGAAACCGTTCCTAAAATGTATTAAGGAACTGACCACAAAAATAAATATTCATCTTCAGAAGACAACAGTTGAACTATACCAGAAGAAGACAATGTAGAGTTTATTGTGTTTTAGTATTTAGTGTTTTTATTAGTGTTGAGTGGGGTGTGTATTGAGTGGTGTGGGTTGAAAAAAAAGAATGTGATGGGAAGGGACCCGTGTGAAATTATGTGGCTGAAGCACTGTTTTGAAAGCGCTGATTCAGGTGTACAGCAAACGCCACAGGCTGTCCGGCCAGAACAGTATGAAGATCAAATGAAGTGAAGTATGAAGTCCAATGAAGTCAGACACAGATGTAGATCAAACCATGGTTTTACTAAAATGTAAAAGAAGACATAAACAAGGCATAAGAAACATGTATATACAGAAATGTAAATACAATAAGCACATACACATACAGACTATATGAAGAGCTCTTTTCCAAAATGAGATATATCCATGTTATATAATGATGGGAAATTGACATTTTTGTATTGGGCATTCCATTGAATTGCATTGCAAAATGCATTTTTATAGAGGTTCAAATAGTAAGTTCTCAAAACATTTGAATGGCAAGAATTAACACATAGATGATAGGGCGTATTAACAGTGAATTCCAATATTAAAATGAAAAAAGTCAAAAATGGTGGATATAGTGTTTTTGGAAAAGAGCTCTTCATATACAGTATATACAGAGGGGGGAATGAATGGCAGAACTGCAGCATGGAGAATGAGTAACATACGATGCAGCCACGAGACAAACAGAACAGTAAACAGACAATGCAATAAAGACATGACATACAGTTGAGGACGATATTAGCCTCCCTCCTGAAATTAGACATTTCTCTTGATTTCTCAGTGAGAATGACAATTATGAACCGTTTCTGTTATTCCGGAAACAAATACACTGATGGAGACAATGTCCAATGAGTTGAATTTGCATTTTTCTATCGTTACAATGAGTTTAAACGAAAAAGGTCAAAAATGACAAGGACAAAATTATTAGCCAAAATTATTATTAGGGGGGCTAATAATATCGTCCTCAACTGTAAATACAGTATCAACATAATACAGTAACTTACTCTCAGTGGTCTGAGGCGTGACCTGTGGCCTGGCCCTAATATGCACAGAGCAGCACAGCAGGCTGCCGAGCCAGGGGGTGTGCCTGATGATGCTGGTGTAGCTGCTGCTGTTGCTCCTTCACACGGCTGTGTGGAACTGATGACCTGGGGAGGACACTCGGGGACGGACTCCTGATGGTGGCCTCCCCATGACGGGCTCTGACAGGTGTGCGCTGTGGCTCCTTCCTGCCACTGGTGGTGCTGATGCACTGCACAACCTGAGCCGGGGACGAGGGGTGAAGCTATCGCAGAGGGAGGCGCCAGTGGGGGCTGTCAGCTGCGCTGATGGTGAAGCTGACTGCTCGACGACTGCGGTCCTCTGGTTGCTTCCAATGACGATGCCTGCTAGCCTAGCCGCTACCTGAGCCAGCGTGCCTGAGATGTGGCGCTGGCGCTTGGCAAACTGATGAACACTAGCGGGTGTCTGTCCCTCAGTGAACATACTGCTTATGGGTGACTGCTGAACCTTGGCTGGGCCTTTGAGTGTCCAACGGAGGTGAGTCTTGATGGCTGCTGGCCCTCCTGAAGGGCCCAGACGCACTGTCCTGACTGTTGTGACTGAGGTACCCTGAGCATGGTACCGTGCGGCCGCACTGCTCCCTTGGGGCGCCATTGGGGGCTGCCCCCTTGCATGGGTGAGGCATAAATGCAATTTCATTGTGTGCAGGGAACACTTGTGTGCTGTGTCACAATGGGAGTTCGGAGTTTCCCAATCGGGCTTTCAGATGATTGCAGTCAGAGCCAATGAGCAGCAGGGGCTGAGCTAACGAGAACTCCTACAGAGACAGACTTCTGACTTGAGGGTAGGTCTCCTGGTGCCTCCCACTGGGTAGGAGTGGCTGGAGAGGCGAAGCTCTGGCGATGTGAACTCTGGCGACTGCTCCATACGGAACTGCTTCCGGGGCTGATGAGCAGGGGAAACCGTGGAGGAGACTGATCTCTCTGACACAGGCCTCTGTTTCTTATGAATAGTCCTGAGTGAGACCTCCTCCTTCTGCCTCTGAAGATGGAGTCTCTGAGCCGCACCATGAATGAGGATAGTGAGCTCTCTGACCACCTTCTTCCGCGGTAATGAAGGCACACCTTCACCATCTTGAGTCGCACCATGCTACTGCGTGCTGGGTTGACATAGTCACAGGCTCACGGGTGGTGGCTAACTTGTGTGAAGTGGAGGTTGAGGTCGGACTGTTGACCTCATGTAGTACGGTTACACTGCCGAGAGCGACCTTTCAGGTGCCAATGCGCAGTTGGATGATCCCGACCACACCTCAACGCCAGCTGTTGCTGCCTCCTCACATGTCCCGTTGGTTCTGCAAACATGGGCGAGGTAGGATGCTGCAGGAGTGGCACCCGTGGTGGTGACTCTGCTGCATCGCCTGGAGTGCAGAACACTGGCGGAGGACGTGGTGGGAATTCATGTACATCAAGTGCAGGCTGAGTTTACAGGTCAGAGAGAGGAGAGCAGTAGAGGGAGGGGAGGGGGGCAGGTGGCAGGGGGGGCGGTCTCGCTGACGACGGATTCGAAGACTGCAGCTGCAGGAGCGGTGGCACCCGTGGTGGTGACTCTACTGCATCGCCTGGAGTGTTTAACACTGCCGAAGGACGTGGTGGGAATTCATCATCATCCAGTTGTGCAGGCTGAGTGTACAGGTCAGAGAGAGGAGAGCAGTAGAGGGAGGGGGGGCAGGTAACCCATCAGCAATCGGGGGATGGGCTGGTTGCTGAGAACAGTGAGGAATCACTCAAGAGGGCTGACTGTTGTTGATGGACCACCAGGCTCTAGGAGCCATAGTTCTTAACATGGGTGTTGAGTGGGCTGTGTGTTGAGTGGGCTGTATGTTGAGTGGGCTGTGTGTTGAGTAGTGTGGGTTTTGAGTGGTGTGTGTGTTGAGTGAGTATGTGTGTTGAGTGAGTATGTGTGTTGAGTGAGTATGTGTGTGTGTGTGTGTGTGTGTGTGTGTGTGTGTGTGTGTGTGTGTGTGTGTGTGTGTGTGTGTGTGTGTGTGTGTGTGTGTGTGTGTGTGTGTGTGTGTTTTGGTCCTTAGCTCTCAGTGGCCTCCAAAGCCCAACATCTTGGAGATCCACCTCAGCGTAGATGTTAGCTTTTGCCTCTGAGAGTTTTCAGCCTGGCCGTCACTGGCTCCCTCTATATCAATCACCACGTGGTCTGCCTTTGCGCCAACGCCTCCCTCTATATCGATGACCACGTGGTCTGCCTTTGCTACAACGGGTCCTTTGCGGCTTCCTTTGCTCTTTCCAATCAATTCGGTTTCAAGGAGGACTTTCGAGATCTTATCCTGAGCTTTCTCTCCCGTCATCTGGCTGTTCTCATCAATCTTTTGTAGCTCCAGAGCTGCGAGCCTTGCCTCCAGGTTGGTAATCTTGTGCTGTTGCGCTTCTCTCTCTCGCTCCTGCTTTTCCCTCAGGGCCCTGGCTTTCTTTATTAAAGCCTTTCTCCTTTGGAGCTGGGCTTCACCAAGGATGTTGGTTACGGGTGCCTCACTCTTCTCCTGCTCCATAGTGACCAGCCTTTCCTCCAGATTTATCATTTTCTTCTCTTGCACTTCCCTTTCTTCCTCTTGCTGCTTTCTCAGGGCCCGGGCTTTATCCAATAGGGACTTCTTCTTGTCTTTTGTCAGGGTCTGTTTGAGCTGTACCTCTTTTTGTTGGGCCTCTGCTCTCCTTCCCTCCAGCTCCTTCCACAGTCCCATCGCTTGCTCCATGAGCTGCCATTGAGCATCCATTTTGTGCTCAGCCTCCGTTCTCATGATCTTGATGTCTCCCCTCGTCAAAGCAAGCTCTCTCCGCATTTCTTCCATCTTTCTTTTATATACTTCCTGCTGTGGCATTTCTGCCTTTGATTCTCGATGTATTTCTGTGAAGAGAAAGGGGATTTTAGTGTGTTTTTGTTTTGCTGGCATCCATTGTGATGGGTTTCAATGCATGGTCCAATTACAGACCTTGACAAACTTGACCCCTACTAATAATGCATTTACTGTGTGTTGCATGGTAACAACTAAATTACAGTTGCAGTGTTTATTGAAGCCACTTCCATTGCATCCATTCCACTTCCATATAATTCTTATGATGTGAACAAGTAGCCCATGACTTCAATGTAAATTTGCCCAATGGGCATTAAATGAAACAGAATGTTTCACTTAGCAAAGCCATTGTGACATTCTTTCTATGAATACAGTATTCTACTTGACACACTGTACAAAAATTGGTCTTATTGGAGCCCAAGTCATTATAATGTCATGTTTCCAAGACAACTAAATGCTCCAATGACACCAAATGAGACTTGTTGGATTTAATAATGACTTAGGAATAACCTTATACAAAGATAGTTATCATGACTTTCCTAGTAGGTCTAAGACAGCAGTTTTTTAAATAAACAAAACATCTATTGTTAAGTATTATGTAATGTGTAATCATGGCTATATTTACTTGATATCAATTCAGTCATTAAGGTCATACAATTCAAAGCCAAGCTACCAACCCATTATAGCCTGTAAAAAGGTATTTCAAAAGAGCACAAATCTTCATGTTAATAACGATTTGTTTTCCTTCTAATTAGGGGAATCCCTCACCCCTCCCCCAGACCAGTAATAATCTCATGGCAGCTTGAAAAAAATGTGCTTGAAAATTGATTTTCCAAAAAAGTCCAAAAGTCAGTCAAAGCTTTAAATAAGAAATCACTGGTGGACCTAAACAAATATTTCCTATTCAATACCGGCAAAAAAATAAAAATAAAAAATGTATCAGATAAATTCATAATGCCCCCAAATGAATCAAATTGAATGGAATTACATTTCTAATATCCAAGATAATATGTAAATAATTATTATTTACATTTAAAATGTAAAAGTTAAGCTGTGAAGTAGCTTACCTCTATCTCTTGTCTGTTCCTGTGTAGAATGAGTGTCTTTGGGCTTCTCATGGTCAAGATTACAGCAATGGAACTTTGGTTATTGTGACATCATAATAAACTTCTGCACTGGAAATCTCCACCATTATGAGTACTTTCTATACCTTTCTGGCCAGAAATAGTCATTTATTGGACTAATATGAATATTGCCTATTCAAAATAAAGTCCATGTTTAGACTTTTGAATATTTAAAAGATTCCATTGGAATGTTGATGTGGCAAAAAAATAGTACTCTTCCTGCGCTGGCAGGCTTGGTGTTGATGTTATGAAATTAGGCTATGTTACGAACACATCCAAAGTCATCTTTCTCTAGGAATATCATGACTGTGTTTATGTGTGCATGTGCATGTGTGTGTGCACTCTCTCACATGAACCCAGGACAATTGGCGCCGTGCAGCAGCTGGTGGGTGAATGTTAGAGTGTGTGTGTGTGTGTGTGTGTGTGTGTGTGTGTGTGTGTGCGTGCGTGCGTGCGTGCGTGCGTGCGTGTGTGTGTGCGTGTGTGTGTGTGTGTGTGTGTGTGTGTGAGTGAGTGTGAGTGAGTGTGAGTGAGTGTGAGTGAGTGTGAGTGAGTGTGAGTGAGTGTGAGAGAGAGAGAGAGAGAGAGAGAGAGAGAGAGAGAGAGAGAGAGAGAGAGAGAGAGAGAGAGAGAGAGAGAGATATAATCTGGGGAAGAAAACACCTCTCCATTTAAACAATGAGAAACGTAAACCAGCATTAGCAATAATACCAACTCATCAACCTGTCAGGAAGTGAAGTAAGACACAACAAACACCTCCAGGAAATGAGATGGAGGATGCATCAGGAAATACTGTCAGTGAGTGAAGTATATGACACCATCAACACTGCTAGCCAGTCCCATAGTCACATACAGTATACTGTAAATACATAATTTATAAAAGTCTGAAGTACATCATAAATTACAGCGTTACATCTTTGGGGGGGCATAACCCGAAGTGGGCGACGCCTTTTCCATGTGATGTTGAAGCGACATATTTTTCCTGATTCACTCCTTGCTCTGTATTGTTTCTGTGAATGGGAAACAGCCAATGGAGGTGACGCACCACTTGTGAGCGCAACGTGTATGGAACTAGTGTTGACTCTCTGTATTTCTAAAGGAGCGAGTAAAACTGATTTTCAGTGGAATTTGAATAGAATATATTATGAATATTCAACAAAAAGGGAGGAAAAAGTTGTTGGTCCGGGCACTTGAGTTGATTTAAAAAGTCCAAAATAATCTTTATTCAGCGGGCTAGTACATTGAAAATCACAGGCGCGTATCGACCCTACGGCCTTAATCAGGGTGTCAGTGTATTATGCATTGTATCAATATTGATGTGATTATTGATGACATCACTGACCTGGGCGATGACTTACTTTTCCAGCCTAAAAATACATATTACATAAAAATGTATTTTCAGGCTTTCTTGCCTTTATTCAGATCGGACAGTGTGAGGTAGTGAGAGGAAATGAATGGGAGAGAGAGAGAGAGTGTGTTACAATATGCAGCCTTGCCTCCTACACTTGTGCTTGTTTCCTCATACCAGGAAGTAATATGTCATGATGACATCACTGACAACAGCATTATATTTCAATATCTTGCAAAAGCTCAATTGTAAACTCTTTTTCTCATTTGCAATTGGGATGGTGAATGAAAAACAGTCCCTCAAAAGTTGTTGTGGCTAGGCTGACAGCTGGGAAACTTCATCGTTTTCTCCACGGAGGAGGGGCCAGGAGGCGGGGCGAGGAAACAAGCACAAGTGGAGGAAGCAAGGTCACATATTGTAACGCACTCAGAGAGACAGGGGAGGATCAGGAAATGACCTTGGGCTGAAATCGAACCAGAGTCCCTAGCGAAACAGCAAAGTGCCTTGGAGCCCAAGGTATTGATGATATCACTGATCTGGCTAATGAGTTTCTTTTTTAGACACACAGCCCCTTAGCCACCCTTCATATTGCATCATGGTTATTTAAAGACTAAAATAATAAATAGATAAAATAAATAAATAATAATCAATAATAAAAAAATGAATGTAATTATGGCTTTAGCTGGTGTTTCCAGACGCGCCATGCCACATGTGTCAATTCAGCGCTTAATGCTTTGCAACTTTCTTTCCCTAACTTATGAACGAGCCTTGGCGCATAAATACACGTTATGCGGTCAGAAGAGTGACCTAATAGTGGGACTACTTTATAGGTGTGCATCTATACACAGTTAATCAACACCCCATTTAGCGCGTCACAATGAGAGATTCCAGACTGCCGTGGTATAATTATTGATAATATGACTGACCTGGGTAGGGAGTTACTCTTCCAGACGGACGGGCCCTTGGCGATGCCGCTTCTCAGCGTATCGTCTGAGCCACTGCTCAGCCTCTCGCTGGACGGAGCCCGCGTGGCGTCCGAGCTGCCCCCCGTCACCGTCAACGCCGAATCCGATCGACTGGGCAGCTCGCAGTGGGCCAACGGAGCGAAGCTGAGCTGGACGATCTGCCGGGCGCTCTGGTACACCTGACCTACGACACAAAGGTGATTCTAGGGTCAGTTGGAGCCCCAAGTGAAAATTCAAGCTTAGTTGAACATCGTTTTTTTCATGACGGTGTATATTTTGACACAGGCATGCCACAGGCACCGCGCAAACTACGTAATCCTACATTGTACCCCTTTAAGGATATGATAAGAAGAAATCCGGAAAACTTCTGATGGTAGAAGGTATGGCATGTGATCCAACAGGTTGCCATAAATGTTCTTAGTGAATTATTTGACAATGCCTGTACTAAAAAAACGTTTTGCGGCCCACAGTGCATGTACAGCCTTCACAATACTTCTGGACCAAAGTCCCTATGTCTCAAACCTGACATGCAGGCACAAGAACACTGTATATTTCTGATGCCCAAAATTGAATTTGGTGGTATCATACCGCATCACAGACAATAATATTGTATTATATTGTGACAATAACGTTGTATTTTATTATTCCATGACTTATTCATATGAAATGTGTATTCTGTCGTGTATGACGCAACATTCTATGCAGACCCAACTCTTAATTTAACACATTTTGTTTGCTAATTATCTTGCATTGTAACACAGCAGGTGATAAAATGTATCAAGTCCCTCCCATTTGTGCATGACGCACTGTTTCCCAACCAGGGGTACGGGTACCACTAGGGGTACGCGAGCACCCTGCAGGGGGTACATGGAAAAATTAACAAATGCATTGGGAATAGTCACATTGGCATATAGAGCACGAGTGAGGGGTACTCATCATAGGAAAAAAAGGCTTAGGGGGTACACAAGACAAAAAAGGTTGGGAAACACTGACCTAGAGAGACAGGCTTGCACACAAAGACACACACACACCCCAACATTATCTCCCTCTTTCTGTTTGTTGCTCATCCACAAGTTTTATGTTGTATTCTGTTCCTTAGACTACATAAATATCATTTTGTTTAGGCTACTGCAAAGCTTTGTTACATGCAGAAACATGTAACATGTGTTATAATAGAAACATGTATGATGTTTAAAAATTAAAATGGCATGACTTTAACTCGACTTGTGACTTGCCGCCCTATGACTTCTGACTTGACTTGGACTTGCCTCGTCTTTCACTCGACTTGACTTATGACTTGAGGTCAAAGACTTGAGACTTACTTGTGACTTGCCCAACAATCCACCTCTGATCCCTAACATGATTCACAGAATAAAGAAAACATTTTCATTTTCATTCAAACATTTTCAGAATAATTTAAGATCAAGCTCTGCAATTAGTTAGAGGCATGGAAGCATCTGTTATTTATTGAAACAAAACACACACACACACACACACACAAAAAAAAACAGAAAAATGCCGGGGAAACCTGAAATGCTACTCTAATTATAGAATGTCCCACATACCTGTACTGATAAACTGTGCTTCCAGTTCTACCTGCTTTAGCAGACTCCTCCCACTTTTCTCTCCCAATGTTAGAGGAAACGAAACTACAGTTTGTACCGTATACCCAACTTGGAGTGAGTCTACCTTATGTAAGGACCCGTTGTGGTGACATTAACAGGTGAATATGGCTGAAGCTGTTGTTGAAGATCAGGATCCTTTTCGTTGTTCTATTTGTTTGGAGCCTCTGAAGGATCCTGTCACCATTCCATGTGGACACAACTATTGCATGAAATGCATAAGTGAATGCTGGGATCAAGAGAGTCAGAAGGGTGAGTTGTTCAGCTGCCCTCAATGCAGGGAGACGTTTAGCCCACGGCCTGTCTTGAAGAAAAACACCATGCTGGCTGAGCTGGTGAACCAAATGAGGAAGAGCAGTGGGTCTCCGATTGCTTCTCTTCCTCCTCCTCTTGCTCCGTGCGCTGAACCAGGGGATGTGGAATGTGACTTCTGCCATGAGAAAAAGCTCAAAGCTGTCAAGTCCTGTCTGGTGTGTCTGCTCTCTCTTTGCCAGACACACGTTAAGCCTCACTACAACGTCCCAGCCTTGAAGAGCCACAAACTGGTGCAGGCGTCCAGACATCTACAACAGAAGATCTGCTCTCAGCACGACAGGCTAATCGAGGTGTTTTGTCGTACTGATCAGAAGTGTATCTGCATGTTGTGCATCATGGATGAACATAAAGGCCACGACACAGTTTCAGCTGCAGCAGAACGGAAGGAAGAAGAGGTAAGAGCTTAATCACTGCTGTTAAATGTTAGTCCAAGTGTTTTTAGTGATTTCCAGTGATTACAAAGAACAGTGTGTGTGTGTGTATGTGTGTGTGTGTGTGTGTGTGTGTGTGTGTGTGTGTGTGTGTGTGTGTGTGTGTGTGTGTGTGTGTGTGTGTGTGTGTGTGTGTGTGTGTGTGTGTGTGTGTGTGTGTGTGTGTGTGTGTGTGTGTTTCCAAATGTCAATTTCGATGTAAAATAGACAGAGTTGGGGAAGAAAAGGACAGAATTCCTGCAGAGAATTCTGAAGAGAGAGAAGGAACTGCAGGAGATCCAGGAGGCTGTGGCATCATATCAGGTCAGGAATCATTGTGGTGTAAGCTTCCTGTTGTAAATGAAGGGACACCGAAACATATGTATATATTCTCTTATGAATAGGTGACATTTCCACATTTTTCCATTAGGCCTACAGTAAGAACAGTTAGTAAGAATAGATTTTCTATTCTCTTCTATTCTATTCTATTCTATTCCATTCTCTTATATTTTGTTCTGTTCTGTTCTATTCTGTTCTGGTCTATTCTGTTCTGTGCTGTGCTGTGCTGTGCTGTGATGTGCTGTTCTATTCTATTCTATTCTATTCTATTCTATTCTATTCTATTCTAATCTATTCTATTCTATGTAGCGTGCTGCCCAAAAGGCAGAGCGGCACAGTGAGAAGATCTTCAAGGAGCTTCTGGAGACTGTTGAGAGGAGACGCTCTGAGGTGAAAGAGCTGATCAGAGCTCAACAGAAGGCAGCAGTGAAAGATGCTGAAGATGTTTTGGAGAAACTGGAGCAGGAGCTGGCTGAGTTGAGGAGGGGACATGCTGAGTTGGAGAAGCTCTCACTTGAGGAAGATCACGTCCATTTCCTCCAGGTAGCTTTGGCAATGACAGGATCTTATCACAGGTGTTTTACTTGCATCCTTGTTACAGTCCATATGTACTGTAGGCCTACATCTGACATCTCTTCTTTATTTTTAAGAGTTTTCAGGTCCTGAAGTCGCCTGAATCAAGATCCTCTCCCAGCATCAGTCTCAGTCCACGCATGTCATTTAATGACCTGAGTAAATATCTGTTTGTTTTGAAACGTAAAGTGGACGACCTCTGCAAACAGGACATGATAAAGATATCTGGAGAAGGTATATTAAATTTGCAGAGGAAATTATGGTAGATTATTTAACTATTCATAAAAAGCTCATAAAATGTCATGAAACAATCACAAATCAGGTTCTCAGGGCAAAGAATGGAATGACAATTGCATGGATTTGTTCAATATGCTTTTCAATATATTTAGTTTTCTTAAGTAGATGCATCTTTATTTCTCATTCAATGGAACCTTCTGCTCATCTGTCCATTTCTTTAGTGGCCAGTGTGGAGATCGTCATTCCACAGGAGCCAAAAAACAGAGAGGACTTTTTAAAGTGTGAGTAGCAGCTGTTCAGGATAATCAATAACTTGTGTTTAGAATATTACACATAAGGCAAAGGACAGGCACACAAATGAGCTTGTGAGCATTAAAGCGATGGTTCGGAGTAGATTCACCCTAATGCCATTTGAACCGTGATATCTATCCAGTAATCCACCCGAAGTGTTTTCTAGCTTGGGCGAGTTAGCAGAGTTACCGAGTTATTGTATGGCTATTCCGAATAGCTTGGCACAAGCGAGAATGGGCCCTGGCAGTATCTCCAAACTTACCCCGCAAAAATCAAATGTCATGACACCAAACTTCTACAGTAGAACAAATATGGTCTCTACTCATAAAACGAAGCATTTAGAAGTTTGGAAATAGTCCAGGAGTTTACTATCATCAACACAAGCAGAATAGATTCTCTGCTGCTAAAGCTGCGTCGACATTACTTCCGTCATCTGACGCAAGCCAGTAAAAGTCCTCAACGAAGCTCATAATATGAACAATGAAAAGTAAGTTCAGCATCAGCATTGATAACGAAAATCCTTGTCTAATTGATAGTAGGTAACATTTGAAATATCGTTTTAAGTGTTGCCTTAATCACGATTCAATGAAAACGTTTTTTTAATACGCTCATCTGGAACTTCGTTGAGGACTTTTACGGGCTTTTACATCGCTTTAAGTAACAGAATAACAAGTGGGAGTGAAAGCCGAATGGAGTTCTCAGAGATCCACTAATGACAGGAAATGCTACATACGTACAGTAAGGGGCCATTAGGTATAACACTACTGTAGAATTGAGTTGATCAAAATATCATATAGGCAAAACACATGAAATTACACATGAAAAGTTACATATTTTATGTATGTAGGGCCTAATCAGTCAACTGTTCTTTTTTATCCACTCCAGACTCCTGGGATCTAACATTCAATCCAAACACGGCACACCACCGGCTCACACTGTCTGAAGGGAACAAGAGGGTGACAAGTGGAGAAGAGCAGCGTTACCCAGATCACCCAGAGAGATTTATATCATATGCTCAGGTGCTGTGTGAACAGGGCTTTAGTAGACGTGTTTACTGGGAGGTTGAGCTGGAACAGAAGAAGGATTCTGAGGTTGAAATTGCAGTATCTTACAAAAGCAGAACCAGCAGCCTATGTAATTTTCGAAAAGATAGGAATGCCTCGTGTCTGCTATGTAAAGATGGACAATGCAGTTTCTGGCGCCTGGGTAAAGAAACTAAAATCTCCATAATCCCCACCTCTAGAATAGGAGTGTATGTGGACTACAGGGCAGGAACTTTGTCCTTCTACAGTGTCTCTGACTCAGTGACCCTTTTACATTCTGTTAAAATAACATTCACTGAACCCATTTATCCCGGGTTCTGGGTTAATGTTGGTAGTTCACTAAAACTTTGCTCTTAACATTCAGAACATTCAGTCTATACTTTCAGTTGGCTTGACCACATGGCAACACAAAATCACCAGACAAATGAGACTCATTGAACAATAAGGTCAGGATATCAGGAGTCAGTCATGCAAACCTGAGAGATTTTGTGGAATAATATTAAAATGGAGCATGCAATGAGGTGGGATGAAGTCCTTTTTCACCTTGCAAGGTGCAGAGGAAACACTTTTGGCGGTAGGCCTATATATTCAGGTGGTGGTAGAGCATATGATTTGTTGAAATGAAATTCAACCAGTTCTATAAAGGGGATGTTTTGACATCGGTCTGTGTTACAGCAGTTATCAGTCTGTTTTTTCCCCCATTCATTTGCATAATAGCAGGGCAAAGTATACTACTTGGATTGGCTCCTTTTTGCAATTATTATGGCACCTCTCGTTATCAGACTGTGTAATGTGAGACGGCAGGTATTAACCCATTGTGTCCTGGAGCGACATATATGCTGCATTCAGGTTCTTGAGATTTGGGCTGTTTTATTACAAATGTGGGTATGTTAGAGCTGAATGAACATATTCTAGTGCAAAATGAAGATTCTAGCTTTAAAATAAACTTATTTCATGTTTTTATGTGCTTTGGAGGCTGAGATATTTAGGTTTTAATAGGGAGAGGGCACCTTTTCCCAAAAAAGGGCTAAGGCTAAAATGGGTTAAATAAAATGATGCTGAATAAATGAAGCAAAAAAAGATTTCCTTTATACCTTTATATATATATATATTTTTAAAAAAAGGTGTGGTTGATGATTGGAAGTGGTGTATCCTACTGTCTAGAGTCTAAAGGTAGACTTCACCTGAGGTGCATTATACTTTACCTGCCTGCTATTCCTAACTACGACTCTTTGAATTTGCTCTATCAGTTCCATCTTTAAGTGAATTAACAAACATAATGGTTAGGAGAGCACTGTAAATACAGGATAGCCTACTGCCTTTTCCCCCACCCCACACTTCATATTAGCGATTACACTGGTGTCTTTCCTTTTCAGATCACGTATTGTATTATACATACAGTATAAACAGAGATAAAATAAAATTATGTTGAACATTGAACAAACTAATTTCCCTTAATTTATCTTACTTTCTATTGATCTATTTGGTCCTATTAGGCTGCTGTGGTAAGTTTTGATCACACAGAGTCCTCTATAGAGCTCTCCCCAAGAGAGTTCACCTCGTCACAAGTGTGAGTCACAGGATTGAGTTGACTTAAATGGTTGAAAGGGACCAGGTGTGAAATCACCCATATATTTTACCTGTATGCTGGTCCTCTAACCATAATCTTGTGGAGTTACCCTTCAGTATCTCTGCCATTAAGACATTTCCATATGAGTGCAAATCATTGTAGTTCCTCCAGTCCTTTCCTCTGGCCTCTGCATGAGGTACGACTTCATCAACTATCAGTTTCATCTACTATCTTGCAAAAATTGAACTCAGAAGTCATTCTTTCATTTGCAATCTGGACATTGAATGGTGGGACAGGAGCCCATTAGCAGAGTCTATTAGGCCTAGACCATGGCTCAAATGGCTAAGGCAGCATACATACCCTGGTGTGATGCGAGCAGGAAGGCTACGATCCTACTACGTCACAATGTTACAGATAGGATAATGTAAAGATATGCACAACACAAATAGGTCTACCTCTACATGTAATTGCTATGTTCTTTTATGTCATGGGAAAGTAAGAATCGTAATTTCAAATTGTTTGTATGACCAGTGAATGTAAAGAAATTGACAATGAAGCCGACTTGACTAGTGAAGTGCAGAAGGAACTAGAATGAGTCATGAAACACACACTGATCATGGACAAAATGTGCAATTGTTGTACACATTGTTTATGGATTACGTATGCCAAATGATACACATTTGTAACGCCCAATAAACAGCCGCTGTCAATCGTAAACCACACACACCCCCTACAGAATTTACAGTAGGTTGGTCTCCAGACCTTATCTCACTTGTGATTAGCTCTGGAGATAATCAGGCAAATACACATGCATAACATTTGACAAACTGACCTTGGATCTTGGGGGTCAAGGTCGGAAGGTCGAAGGTGAAGACGGTCTGTGTGCTGGAGGTCCAGACGTCCAGGCTGACAGCATACTAAGCAACACACATGCATCACTGTATATTTCACAAACTGACCTTGGATCTTGGGGGTCAAGGTCGGGAGGTCGAAGGTGAAGACGGTCTGTGTGCTGGAGGTCCAGAGGTCCAGGCTGTCGATGCTGCTGTAGGAGGTGCCCTTGGCGCGGCCGGACTCCATGATGGCCTCAAAATGGCGGCTGAAGGTGTCCATGTCGTTGCCCGAGCAACGGCGGTGGGGGTGGGAGCTGATGAGGAGGGGCGACTTCATCACCGGTGGGTACTCAAAGAAGCTCTCTAGAGGTCTAATGAAGGAGAGAGAGAAGGAAAGAAAGGAAGGAAGGAAGGAAGGAAGGAAGGAAGGAAGGAAGGAAGGAAGGAAGGAAGGAAGGAAGGAAGGAAGGAAGGAAGGAAGGAAGGAAGGAAGGAAGGAAGGAAGGAAGGAAGGAAGGAAGGAAGGAAGGAATGAATGAATGAATGAATGAATTTTGTTTATTTCTGAATGTACAGTATAAAACTGTGTGGTGTGTTAAATAAAGTACATGTTCAAGATTAAATGTTTATGTGTCTGTGTGTGCCATTTATTTGATAACTTTCCATTTGTATCTTACTCAGGCACATTTGAATGATGAGTAAGTATAATAATATAGTGCTATATCAATACTTAAGTACTTTAAATAGAAAAGGAATCAACCACGTATTGTGTCCAAGTACCGTACCTTTGTAGGCTTTTAACCAGAAGGGGAATGAAACTCGGATGATATCCGGTCATATTTACAGTAGGCAAACGACGGTTACTTCGGTACAACTTCGCTATCCCAGAAATCTGCAGGGGATTGACAACTGTGCGCCGATTTAACCTGATCTGGTGCACTAATGACCAAAGGTTATGTAAATTTAGGTGCTGTAGTACGTTTGAGTTGTGCTTACTATTAGCTGGTTTTCTACATACACCTAGAAGCTACTGGTCAGGACGCTACTTTCTAATATGCGGACTCCCATCCTCCCTTGCATGCGTGTGCCCTTGCGATGACGTCATTGACGGCAGAGGTGTATTTCAGTATCTCGCAAAAGTGCAATTCAAGTGCAATGTCATTTTCTCATTTGCAATATTTATGGTGAACGAAGAATAGTCCCCCAACAGTTATTGTGGCTAAGGTGACAGCACGTGCAAAATGTCTTGTATAATTCGAGGCCACAAATACAGTTATCATTAGGACAGTAGTTATTCCGGAAAGCACTCTGTGTGTTGCATGCGTGTGTGAGCCTCGCGACTTCCTACCTCCTAAGCACCACGCTGAACATCTCCTCTTGTTTCTGATTGGCCAGCTGTCTCCTGGCATCTCCCAGCATCCTCACGCTAACCCAGCTGGCCACCTCCTGCTCATCCTCATCTTCATCCTCCTCATCACTCTCATCATCATCCTCATCTTCGTCTTCCTCCCCGTCGCCCCCCTGCCCCTCCCCAAACATCGTCATCATCCCCAACGGGCTGCTTCCAGCTCCAAAGACGCTCCGATTGCTCCCAAAGGCAGAGTCCGCGTCATCCATCTCGTTAGCCGCGGCGGCGCGTAGCACCTCGTCGATGTCCGTCTCACGGTAGCACCGTAGCGGAACGGCGTCCAGGTCCGTCTCCGAGTACCTCAGTGTCCGACGGATGACGCACGTCTTCGGGGAGGGCGCGAAGTAGGAGGAGTAGCAGCCGGTTGTCGGGGCGACAGCATCAGGCGGCGTGGTGACCAGCTCCAGCTCCACCTGCTGCACCTCGTGATTGGCTGCCGTCATGGTGACCAGTTCCAGGAAGGTGGGGGGAGGGGTCAGGGTGGGGGACTCGCTGGAGGTGCCACTAGGGGGTGCTGTGCCTGGAACTGGAGGGCGACACGCACGCACATGGGCACACACAGGCACGCGCACACACATACATACACACACACATGCGCACACATGCACACACACGCACACACACAGGTGAGAGATTAAAAACAAAAGACAAGAAAGAAAGAAAGAAAGAAAGAAAGAAAGAAAGACGGGCAGACAAAGAGAGACAGAAAGAAAGAAAGAAAGAAAGAAAGAAAGAAAGAAACAAACAAACAAACAAACAAACAAACAAACAAACAAAAACACGTAAAAAACATGTAAAAAAACAACAAAAAAGAAAAAAGAAGATAGAGAGGCAAACACAGTGGGGTGTAAAGTACAGTGGGCATAAAGTGCAGTGGGGCATAAAGTACAGTGGGGCACAAAGTACAGTGGGGTATAAAGTACAGTGTAAGGGCTTGTTATATTCAAATGATAGCAATGACAACTTAGTGAGTGAGCCCAAACCTCCCCAAATTCAATGACCAAAAAATGCAATGATGCTGTCAAAATCTCTCTCTCTCTGTGTCTCGAGGGGAACCCTCGCCATTACCCTGAAAAGAACAGAGGGGCCCCAAGTCTCTCTTTGCCAAGGGCCCCCAAATACCTTGAAACGGGCCTGCACGCAGGTCATAAGGTGAGACTAAAATAGGAACGTAGAGGCGCACCAGGGGCAAATAAGAGTTAAGGGTAGCAGGTCAGTAAATACTGTAACACAGGGGGACACAGGTGATTGATGAACATGGAGGGACACAGGTGGGTAATTATAGTGAAGAGGTAACAGGTGGGTATTTAACACAGACACAAATACACAGGTGCATAATAAGCAGAGTGTTTAACACAGAGGTACACACAGAGGTGGAAAATAATATGGGGTGGGTGGGCACAGGTAGGTAATAAAAGTAAAGAGGTAACTGGAGAGTACTTGACACAGAGATACACACAGGTGGGTAATACAGGTCAAGAGGTAACTGGCTAGCCTGATAAACCAGCCTAAATGTGAGACTGGAGTAATTAAGTCTGGCCCTGATGAACGTTACCTCGGTCAATTGCTGATGAGAACAACCTGTTGTTTTTTCAAACTGTGCCGGCGCTCTGACCAATCGGCGATCTTTGCCGTTGATGTGCTTCACCAACAGTGTTGCAAGCTTCGTCGTAACTCCCCCAAAACCCCGCCCGCTTTGATTCAAAACAAATCTCTGCGTTGTAATTGGTTTTGCCAGACTCAGGGCACAGTGTTCAAAACGTTCTCAGATCCGACGCCAGACCCACTCGCAGCTGAAACATTTCAGCGCCCAGCGGGTGGCGCTGGTTTACCAGGCTAGTAACTGGAGAGTATTTGACACAGTGACACACACACTGGGGAGTACTTAACACAGAGATACACACAGGTGGATAACAAGCAGAGTGTTTAACGCAGACACACAGTGGTGGATAGGATCAGCCTGATCTCCAAAAATTCTGTGCTCCTGGACACGGATGTTAAGGACACAAAATCCGTGTCCAGGAGCACGGATTTTGCCAAAATTCCATGCTCCTGGACACGGAATTGTTTTCCGTGCTCCTGGACACGGAATTGTTTTCCGTGATGGGCACACAGAAGTGCTTTCTATAGGCTATTACCACAGCACTGTGTTAACTCTATCATTAGAAAATACATACCAAATGCTAATCCAAAACAAAATAATGCTATAGCAATTTAAGTTGTGCCCTGACCAAAACATTCCCTAACCTTAACCTGTCATTTAAGACATATTTTTGAGAAATACCTTTTCCAGTTGGTTGCTAGGTTATCAAACTCATATAATGAATGAAAGAAAACTAGCTGTGCCCAGACCAAAACAATCCCTAACCCTAACCTGTCAGTAAGATTATTTTTTTTTTGAGACAAAATATTTGAAATTAGAAAAATCCTGAGAAAACACAAGACTGTGGAAACATAGAGCTGTGGGAGTATAGAGAGCACTTCTGTGTGTCCATCACGGAAAATAATTCTGTGTCCAGGAGCACGGAATTTTGGCAAAATCCGTGCTCCTGGACACGGATTTTGTGTCCTTAACATCCGTGTCCAGGAGCACAGAATTTTTGGAGATCATGTTGATAGGATAATAACTAGAGTACTGAACATAGATACACAAGAGGGTAATAAAAGGGCAATAACAGGTGAGGATTTAGCAAAGAGGGAGAACGGTGGTGGACAAACAGAGGGACACAGTTGAAAAGTATAAACGTGAGGATGTATATATAAAAACAACAAAAAATAGAGAGATGTGTGACAAGGTTTTTTCCTTACAAGCCGCCGCCTCAGGGAAAACTGACAAGCCTTTACTACCTCAATTGTCAGTCAGCAAAAGCGTTACAACAAAAATGGTGTAAGTGTTTAGGCAAAAGCAGGACGATGGAACAGAAGTGGAATGGGGAAACCTGCAAGAATAACATCAGTAGGCTACACATTGCAAGAAGGCAATAGGCTTTAGCACACGTTTGAAGAAAAAGAGACACATTGGACATCAACAAGTTACTAGCTGGTGCAAGAACAGAGTCATCTCTTCCAACTTTCAAGAGGCTTGTGAAGACAGTTTCCCCAGTTTTCTGCACTAATTTTGTTATGCCTGTGTAGGGCTGCACAATTAATGGAAAATAATCGAAAATCGTGATAAAATGGTGAAATCGATGTTGTGATTTTAATCGTGATTTAATCATGGCAATGGTGACCAACCTTTGAGAGCGTCCTTGAAGCCAGAACATATTGACAGGCTGGTGTTTCTGGCCAGAAATCTGTCCACCTAAGTTTCATGCTATTGCCTTTACATAATTATTACAATTCATTTTATTTTGCTCATTGCGTATATAACTCATTCTTGGTTATATATATATTTTTTTATAATCTTCAAAAAAATCTGCAAAAAAAAATCGGGACTAATAATCGTGATTATGATTTTAACCAAAATAATCGTGATTATGATTTTTTTCCATAATTGTGCAGCCCTATGCCTGTGTACAATGTAGGTTTCCCCAACATATTTTATGTTGTATATATCATCACCTCTGAAAGAGTGTCTACTCATCAAACATATCTGCTCAATGCAATGAGATGTACAGTAACAATAGAGGAGCGGCACTTGTCCACTTACTCTTCCCTCTTCTCTCTATGTAAAATCAAAATATATATTTTGTATACTTGTGGTTATGCAAGAGATGCATGAACACATTAGAATATAATGCAAGATGAGGGTCCTATCATTTAAAAGCAGCTTATTTAATTTTTGATGTGTTTTGGAGGCTGAGATATTTAGGTTTTTATAGGCTGAGGGCACCTTTTCCAAAAAAGGGCTAAGGCATTCAGCAGGCGTTTTTTGCAGGTGCATTAGGGATAAATACATCATGACTACATTGAAACCCAGACCGACGCTAGGCATAGGCAGACAAGGCGGCCGCCTAGGGCGCCAACTGTCTTTGGGGGGCGCCAAGTTCCACAGAATTACCGTGCGGACACACCGCGGGCGTTGAACGCTTGGAAAGATGCGGAAGTAATTGACTTTGTATGGGAGAGCAGGCGGCGAATGAGGCAAACGCGTCGGGAGCGTTTCTAGAGATGAGGGCGTCGAAAGCGTCAACAGCCGAGGGCGGCAGAAGTTGAACTGTATCTAAAAATATGTAATGAGCTCGGCGGCAGCAGGGCGTCAGCCAATGGAATGTTCACATTTTTCTAAACACAAGCTTCGGTTGGTCGAGATTCCTGGCCGAACGCTTCAGGTTGAATCGTTTGCCTCGTTCAACGCCCCTGACCAGTGCTTTCCAGGCAGGAGTCAGCAGCGTTGTGGCTCTTTCAACGCCAGTGGTGTGATCGCGGCATTAGGATACTAAGTGAATTAAAGCATTAAACTTAACAATGACAATGAACATTGATTACTCATGAATAAGGATAGACCGATATATATAGGTCCGATATCTGGTCGATATTTACATATTTTAAGTGTATCGGTATCGGCCGATACGCGTGTGGTTTTGGCCGATACGCAATATTTGTTATTGTATATCATTCGGTTTTTTTTAAAAGCACCAAGACACTTTATTTTTGTATTACTTGATCGTTAGACATTACTTGATTGTTAGAGTGGGTGTTAAGATGTTACAAGTTCTACCTCAATTTGATAATATTAAAGGAATTATTTTTAAAAGGAGTTTACATTTATTTACTTTTAAAAGGAGTTCATTTTTTAACCTTTTTTTAAACCCGTATCAGCCCCAAATATCGAGTATCGGAAATCGGGTATCGGCCAAGGGTGATGAAAAAAAATCGGTATCGCATCGGTCATTAAAAAACCTGTATCGGTCGACCCCTACTCATGAGCACTCAGGTCATCCAGTATGAAGGTATTGGATCAGCAGTGCTCAATCAGATGGATGGCAACACATTTACAGTCTAATTTTGCAAAAAAAGTAAGAGGGGTGCTCGCCTAGGGCACCAAATAGACTAAAACCGGCCCTGTGTTGAAACCCTTGACGTCTACTCACTCTTGCCCCCTCTGTCCTCCACTGGGCCTCCGAACAGGAACTCCCACTTGGCCCGGGCCATCTTCTGGCAGTGCAACGACGGACCGGCCAGCACCGAACTGCTGTCCGACTGAAACATACACAGACACACACACACACACACAGACACACATTTCATAAAATACTTATTCCCTGCTGTCCGACTGAAACACACACAGATACACGCAAACGTCATAAAATACTCACCCACTGGCGGAAACCATACACACACGCACGCACACACACACACAGACCTGTATTCCTGAGGTGCCGTGTCCGGTCTCCGTGCTGCTCTGCTGGCTGGAGTGACTGGACCCGGGTGACACGCAGTCCCTGTCCCCGATGCTCCCCGTGACCCCACTGGAGCTCCGTGACGACCCAGAGCCCCCCGGGGGCCCTCCGCTGCCACTCTCCACCACCATGTCACCGTCCACCCTTAGCAACGGGCCACCACCTCCTCCTCGACCTCCATCATCGTCATCATCATCTTCGTCATCATCCTCTTCATGACCTAAAAAGATGGAAGTCAAAGTTGATTGTCAAATTGATCAAATTAATATTCATTAAATAACTTTATATATGATTAAAGGTACACTGTGCAGGAAATGGTCAAAAAAGGTACTGCAACTATGCTGATCATTGAAACTGGGTTGCCTATTGCTAAATTGTATCTTTTTGTGAAAGTTTACTAAAGGCCAATTTATACTTATTGGCGCTGACGGTTGCAGAGCCTGTGCAACCGTCTGTGCGCGACCACACCCCCCGCGCAGAGGCTCTGCAACCGTCGTCGCGCGCCTCAAAAAAATCCTGACTACGCGACAGACGGTTGCGAAGGTCGCAGAGAAAAGGCGCTGTGATTGGTCGTCTCGATACTTCCTTCTTCTCGTGGCGGCACAGTTCTCCGGTAGTTTATGAGAGCCAAACTGTCAATATTCTGTGGAATACGAACACTTTCTTTCTAGTCTGTGTAAATAAATGAAGCTACAATGACTGAATTAGTAAGTAGCAAACAAACAATACATCAGTTTAGCACTCGCAGCACAATGCCTGCAGTCTGACTACTGTACTGTAGCCTTGTAGCTATGTAGCCAAATGTAGCTAACGACATGACACCTCGTGCGCAGATCTATAACATCAACAGTGGTTAGCGACCGTAAGCAACAGGCGCCGTTGCTGAACTATAATCTGCCCTTAAGTAATAAATTACATTTTTCTAGTATTGGCCAAGTACAGTCATTTTTGCAGCCAAAAATGCCCATTTCTGGAAATTCAAAATGGTGGACCATGGAGAAGATCCCCCTTTTCATAAATGAAAAGTGCAATTTTCCCAGTCATAATGAATGCTTAGAATATCATGGTAGTGGTAAGCATTCATGAAAAAGGTAACATTAGTGAATGGGTAGCATGCATTCTGGAAATAAACAACTAAAAATCTCACACAGTGCCCCTTTAACAAATAATTATACAATTAATGCTATTGTAAATTAATTAATTTATTTGTTTTACTTAATTACATTAATTAAAACATCAATAAAACAAATGAAAAACCTCTAATATAACAAGTATTACGCTGAGAATTGAAATTGTCTTGCACATTTGGCACCCTTAACATTTTCAGATCACTATACAAATATGGATATGAAATAAGGATGCAGGTTTTATGGCATTATTCTCTTAGCAAATGAAATCATCACTGAAAAACTGCATTTTATGTTTGCTTCGGTCATCCTTGTTTAATGTTAACATTTTTGATCTCCAAACAAATGTAAAGTGTGTCAAATGTGCAAAACATTAGAAAATCAGTGGGGGCAAAAACATCCGCACAGCACTGAAGAAATATGGTGTTAAAGGGACACTGTGTGAGATTTTTAGTTGTTTATTTCCAGAATTCACGCTGCCCATTCACTAATGTTACCTTTTTCATGAATACTTACACCCAGCATCAAATTCTAAGTATTCATTATGACTGGAAAAATTGCACTTTTCATAAATTCTCTATGGTCCGCCATTTTGAATTTCCAAAAATAGCCATTTTTAGCTGCAAGAATGACTGTACTCGGACCATACTAGAAAATATTTGTTTATTACTTAGTAAACATTCATGTACAGATCAAATTTGGCAATAGGCAGCCCAGTTTCAATGAGCAGCATAGCTGCAGTACCTTTTCCTGCAGTGACCATTTCCTGCACAGTGTCCCTTTAAGCTGGACATACCTCTATGCAGGTCCAGAGCCACTGGTCCCAATAGCAAGGCTTCCCTCCTCCTCTGTTCTGCCTGCTTCTGCCGCCGAACCTGCTTTGGGCTCAACGGTACCGTGTCCTGATTCTGAGTCTGTGAGTCTGTTTGAGTTTGGGTCAAGATGGGATGATGGGGTTCAACCTCGTCTCGACTACTTCTCCTCCTCCTCCTCCTCTCTTCCTCCTCCTCTCCATGTCTCTCTCTTCCTGCTCTCTTCCTCCTGGATGTCATACTACCCCAATCTTCCTCTCGTGAGGTCCAGCTGACGGGCGTCTCCTGCACTCCCTGACTCAAAAACAGCCGCCGCGCGACCTCCACTGCTTTGTCTTGACCCCCACCATCACTACTCTCGTGGCCCAGGACAGTGCACTGTTCTGGGCAGGGGAACCAGGAGTCTCTGCCCCCCTTGTACTGCGGGGGCTGCCGGTGGTGCAACGTGGGGCTATGGGGCAGCTGGAGGTCACTGAGGCGTCTTCTCCCGGGGTCCCTGACCGGCGACCAGCCCTCGTCGTTGGGCAGTACGGGGCGCAGGAGGCGGGACGGGATGGCGGGAGACACCGGAGCTCTCCCTGCTGGTGAGATTGGATATTGCTGTGGTGGGGAAAGCGTGTTGTTGGGTGGGGCTAGTCCTCCTTCCTGTTTCCCTGTAACATCATTGGCTGGTGATGAGGTGAGCCCCGCCTGCCCTCGCACCTCATTGGACTGTGGTGAGGAGGCGTGCCCTCGCTGGCCTCTTATGGGATTGGCTAGTGAAGGTGCGCGCCTTCGCTGTTCTCTCTTGTCATTGGCCCGTTGAGTCATGTTTCCCCCTTGTCCGCTGACGTGATTGGCTGGTGGAGGGGGTTGCTGAGGCCCCTCCTGTTGTGCTGAGGAGAGAATGAAAGGCGGGGTTTTGATGTTCGGCTGGTGATGATGATGATGCTGTCGACCAATCAAATTTGGCTCTACTACCCCCATCTCAACTCCGCCGCCTGTGAGAGGGATGTTCATCGCCATTGGTGGGTTGCGTCGTTGCCCGGGCAACACCAACGCATCGGTCAAACAACCGTCAACGTTGTACTTGTTGACGTGAGCCGATGTCACGCACAGATCTTCCGGACCCCAAAATTCAGTCGGCCCACTTAGCGTGTTGAGGGGGTGGTGTGCTGCAGCTGGTCTGTGTGGTGGGGGCGTCGCGGAGCTCCGGACCTCGTTGAAGATCTCGGACACCTTGGTGGCCTCCTCGGCCAGCTTCCGGGCCACCTGGGGGCTGTGGGCCGGGGACGGGGACAGAACCGGGCTCGGACGGCTGCTACCAGACGACGACCTGTGATCACATTATTGGGTAAGATTTCACTTGGGAGTACCGTCATAACAATGTTACTCTGGCAAAATCATAAACAAGTGTCACATGGCTATTTTCTTCAAAAATTGAACTGTTTTGTGTGTAAGTGTGTGAGCTTGATTGGTGTGAGTGTGAGTGTGAGTGTGAGTGTGAGTGTGAGTGTGAGTGTGAGTGTGAGTGTGAGTGTGAGTGTGAGTGTGAGTGTGATTGTGATTGTGATTGTGAGTGTGAGTGTGAGTGTGATTGTGATTGTGATTGTGATTGTGATTGTGAGTGTGTGTGTGTGTGTAATTGGGGAGAGCACCGGGCTCGGACGGCCGCTACCACAGCACGACCTGTGATCAAGATTAAAGATTCAAGATTTATTTTATTACAACTCATGTGTAATAGAGTAACACTTCTTTGTGTTTTGTCTCTTCAAAAGACAAATAAATGAAAGGGGTGTGTGTGTGTGTGTGTGTGTGTGTGTGTGTGTGTGATTGTGATTGTGATTGTGATTGTGATTGTGATTGTGATTGTGTGTGTGTGTGTAAGTGTGAGTGTGAGTGTGAGTGTGAGTGTGAGTGTGAGTGTGAGTGTGAGTGTGAGTGTGAGTGTGTGTGTGTGTGTGTGTGTGTGTGTGTGTGTGTGTAATTGGGGAGAGCACCGGGCTCGGACGGCCGCTACCACAGCACGACCTGTGATCAAGATTAAAGATTCAAGATTTATTTTATTACAACTCATGTGTAATAGAGTAACAATTCTTTGTGTTTTGTCTCTTCAAAAGACAAATAAATGAAAGGGGTGTGTGTGTGTGTGTGTGTGTGTGTGTGTGTGTGTGTGTGTGTGTGTGTGTGTGTGTGTGTGTGTGTGTGTGTGTGTGTGTGTGTGTGTGTGTGTGTGTGTGTGTGTGTGTACTGCTACCAGAGGACCCATCATAACATAACAATGGGCAAATTGATTTTGCATAGCACATGTCTCGGTTATACTGACATTAATTAGGCATGTTTTAGTGGCTAACCCGTGAACCCTATCCTTCAGTGGTACCATAAACTTGATGGACATGCTTATTTACCTGCGACCACATTGAGCTGGGCTCTCAGTGCCTCTACTTGGGGGGTTTGGCGTCGCTGATTTCCGGGTAACCGGACTGCTGTAGCCACCAGTGTTTGAGGTTGGCACACCGAACCGGTGACCACCACATTGGGTGAGGTCGTCAATGCCTCTGCTGCTGGAGGGTGTGGTGGTAGTAGTAGTGGCTGTCTGGGTCGCGGGGCCGAAGCCGGTTCCACTTGCCGAATGTGGTCGTCTACTGTACTCATGGTTGGTCTTCGTGTCAGGACGGGGAGGGTTGGAGCTGGTGTATGAACTGGGTCTGATGCCATGGGCTCCGCGGGTCGGGGTCGGATTCGGACCCGGACCCGCATGCTGCTGACCTGGGTTCTGACCCACCTGAACCGGGTCCAAAGGAACCTGTCCACCCTGAGAGGCAAGTTGGTCCAGCACTCTATTACCACCACCTGTGGCATCATCCTCCTTGACACTAGTCGCCGAAGGAACACCACCACCACCACGACTTGGAGCTGAGCCAGGGTGGCTACTTTGGGCTGGTACCGGCGACCCGGCCCAAGACTGGCACCGAGCGTGCCCGTGCTGGGGCGATCCAAATCCATACCCATGGCCATAGCGGTGCCCGTGTCCGTACCCGTAAGCTGGGCGCCCCTGGGCACCCAGAAGCCCTCGCTCCTGTTCGTGGGCAAAGCGGCACCGTAGGAGCGGGGAACCAAAGTCCTCCAGGGCTCTCTGGGTGGCAGCTCGGCCCACGGCAGAGTCCAGCGTCGAGCGCCGGGTGGGAGTGTGCACGTTTGTTGCTGAGGAGGATGTGCCTGTTGCCTGGTAACCACCAATTGGGTGTGCGGGGGAGGCGCCTGTTGCCTGGTGACCACCAATCAAGCGAGAAGGGGAGTCGAACGTTGCCTGGCGACCACCAATGATGTGAGAGGGGGAGTCGAACGTTGCCTGGCGACCACCAATCATGTGAGAGGGGGAGTCGAACGTTGCCTGGCGACCACCAATCATGTGAGAGGGGGAGTCGAACGTTGCCTGGCGACCACCAATCAGATGAGCGGGTGTGTAGAAGGGGCTGCTGGTGCTTCGCAGCTTGGGGCTGTTGCTGCAGGAGGAATCTGGGCTGCCAAACCAGACGGGGTCGCTGAGGCGCTTACGGAGGTGGAGAGGGGTGGAGAGATCATCCTGATCTAGTCCTAGTAGTCCAACCCCGCGGCCGAACCCGTCTCGGCCGGCTTCCATAGGCCGCTTGCGGAGGTATAGTGGGGTAGAGCGTTCGTCATGGTCAGCCTCAGAAACCCTTAGTCCAAACTCATCCCCTACACTCGCCTTTACGACGCCACCCTTCTTGATTTTCTGAACGCTGGACTTCTCCACGTAGCTGAAGGTCACCACTGACTTCTGCCTCCCAGGTGGTGGTGGTGGTACCCGGCGCTCCTCCTCATCCTCACACCCTAGCAACGAGGAGGAGGGATGCTGCTGCTGTTGCCTGGCAGCAACACCCCCACCCCCAGGGGAAGGGCTGGGTGAGGGTGAGGGTACATGGAAATGCTGAGGGGTCCTGTTGCCTGCGGACACAAATTCCCCCTCAATCCCCGTGTGCCTGAGAGGTGGGTGCGGGATGCGCGTGGGGGTGTTACAGGGGGTGTCACCACCCGAACGCTGATGCAGCTGGTACCCAGACACCATTTTGGGGTTGTTGGGGGGCGGGTGCCGAGGCTTGACTGTGGAGTAAGAGGACGAGGAGGTCGAGCAGGAGGAGGAGGATGGGGACGGTGACGGCGACGTCGAGGTTTTTTTGTTACCGGCAGCAACAACAGAGGATGCAGCGTTGGCCAGGTGACCGAGCATCTCCTTGGCGACCTCCTCGGCCGTGACAACGGACTCCGTGGTGGTGATGGAGTCCTCCTCCTTCCCATCCTGCTTTGCGGCATTGGCCCTCACCTCCACGTACAGGTGCAGCACTTTCCCCGGCTGAGACATGGCTGCCTCAGTGCATCATGGGTAGAGGGGGAGCAGAGAGGGATGCATCATGGGTAGAAAGGGCAACAACAGAGGGATGCATGCACACAGGGCTCTAAACTAACTTTTTTAAATTAACACCAGCCAAAATGGATTAGGCTAGTAGATGTTAGTCTCACTAGCCAAACACACACTCACTCATCATGGGTCTAGTTGGTCGGTTCTACCAGCCAAACTGAAATTTCAGCAGCTTTTGGTTAGTTGGCTGGTGTTACTTTAGAGCCCTGGCTGCAGAGAAAGGGAAAACACTGGGGAGAGAAGAAGGAGGGAGGTAAAGGTTTAAAGTGATCTGGGTAAATGGGGGAAGAGGGACTGATGCGGCGATAGAGAAGACAGGAGACGAGCAGAGAAAAAGACGATGGACAAACAGAAATCTTTGAAAGATTGTGACAATGGAACAGCTTTCTTAGACCTGTGCGCTGTTCTCAGTGCAAGTCCTTTGGCAGTGAAGGTGTGAATGTATGTGTGAAAGTGAGTGTGGACACATAGACTTTCATGTGTCGTCTTGCACACGTGGTCAGTAGAGTAGCGTCTTCAGTCAACATCCACCTGTCCGACTGTCCGTTTTCACATGTTGTCTGCCTGACTTGTGTTCTCATGTGTTGTGTGACTCGCACTCTTGTCATATGTCGTCTTGTGTTATCTGCCTCAATGGGACTTCATGTGTTGTCTGTCCAACTATTTTCATGTGCTGTCTGTCCAACTGTTTTCACGTGTTGTCTGTCTGACTGTTTTCACGTGTTGTCTGTCCAAATGTTTTCATGTGCTGTCTGTCCAACTGTTTTCACGTGTTGTCTGTCTGACTGTTTTCACGTGTTGTCTGTCTGACTGTTTTCACGTGTTGTCTGTCCAACTATTTTCATGTGCTGTCTGTCCAACTGTTTTCACGTGTTGTCTGTCTGACTGTTTTCACGTGTTGTCTGTTCGGCTGTATTCCTGTGTTGTCTGTTAGGCTGTATTTCTGTGTTGTCTGTCCGACTGTTTTCCTGCGTTGTCTGTCACTCTGTTTTTATATGTTGTCTCACTGTCCAACTGTTTTCGTATGTTGTCTGTTCAACTGTTTTTTATGTGTTGTCTATCACTCTGGTTATGTTGTCTGCTTTGATGTGCTGTCTTGAGTTCAGGAGAGCAGTGTGTCCAGCCTCTGGCGCCCCCTGTGGTCAGACTGGAGCAGGGAGGGCAAACGCAACCACAGGACACAGGGCAGTACCCTCAAGACTGCACAGGAGGGACCTGAGAAGGGGGTGAGAGAGAGAGAGAGAGAGAGAGAGCGAGAGAGCGAGAGAGCGAGAGAGCGAGAGAGCGAGAGAGCGAGAGAGCGAGAGAGAGAGAGAGAGAGAGAGAGAGAGAAAGACGGAGATGGAGAGAGAGGAAGAGAGGGAGAGAGAGAGAGAGGTAGAGGAGAGGGAGAGAGACGGAGGGAGAGAGACGGAGAGAGAGACGGAGAGAGAGAGAGAGAGAGAGAGAGAGAGAGAGAGAGAGAGATTAGTCTTCACAGGGATAACCAGTCAGTCAGTCAATCCAAGGGCAATATTTGTAAAAGTTTTCTTATGACTCATGTCTCTCAAAGTACATACTGCGCCGACATAAAATACAGGACGAGAGGTAGACATGTTGAAAGATAAAGGTTGAGAGAAGAAAGATGGAGAGAGAGAGAGAGAGGGAGAGAGAGAGAGAGAGAGAGAGAGAGAGAGAGAGAGAGAGAGAGAGAGACAGACAGACAGAAAAGACAAAGAGTGAGTGAGTGAGTGAGTGAGTGAGTGAGTGAGTGAGTGAGTGAGTGAGTGAGTGAGTGAGTGAGTGAGTGAGTGAGTGAGTGAGTGAGTGAGTGAGTGAGTGAGTGAGTGAGTGAGTGAGTGAGTGAGAGAGAGAGTGAGTGAGTGAGTGAGTGAGTGAGAGAGAGAGAGAGAGATGTGGAAGGAAAGAAGTGTCATACGGAGTCAGAAAAAGAGAGATGAAAGTGTAGAGAGGGAGAGGGAGAGAGAAAGAAAGAAAGAGAGAGAGGAAGTGAGTAATTTCAGTACAGGCTCCTGAAATTGAATTTCAATAGATTGAATTACTGTAAGGAGACAGTGAGACAGGGAACGCAGAGATGATTAAAAAAAAAGTAGACAATCGAGATGAGACAGATAATTGACCCGATTACACCGATAAACCACCGTCCATGTTTGTGATGTCAGTTGGGACTCAAGGTTAACAAGAGCAGGCTCACGATCAGAGGAATCATACGATACGAGAGAGAGACAAAGAATGCAAACCGCCTCTGACTGACGCACGAAAGACCATGTTCAGAACATAAGAAGATGTGAGCAGTGACGTACATGCCACAAGTGCAAATAGAAGAAACAAAATACGAAGGGTAATCAAGTCAGAAATGTAATAATAATAATAATGTAATAACAAAACTGGGATCAAAATAAAGTCTAGTTGAGGAGGACTTTCTTTCCTTTCGCTTTTGCATTGGCTGGCTGTTCTTCATGTTTTGGAGTATTAAAAAAGATGGGAGGGTTCGATAACTAGCGTTTGTCCTTCTTCACTTCATCTGTGCAATTGATGAAACAGACTGAAACTGTTGAGTAATAAAAGCTTTCTAAAACATGAGACCCGAATGAACGTTCAGATGAGAGTGTCTGTCAGAGTGACGGATACAAGGGAAAATACAGAAATTCAATAAGGGACAAGCAGACTGAGCTCCCACACACACGCACGCACGCACACGCACAAACAGACACACTCACACTCACGCACACACACACACACGCGCACACTCACACGCACGCACGCACACGCACACACAGACACACTCACACTCACGCACACACACACACACACACACACACACACACACACACACACACACACACACACACACACAGGGCCACTGACAGCTTTGTTGGGGCCCAGGGTAAAGTCATCTGAAAGTGCTTCCCATTCAATACATACAATGTAATAAAGGCCCATTTCTGGGACCCCTCTCTCCCTGGGCCCGGGACAACAGATCCCTTTGTGCCCCCCCTGTCGGCTTCCCTGTGCGCGCACACACACACACGTGCGCACGCACACACACACGAACACACACACAGGTTATTGGATTAGCTGTCGTCTGACTACATTGTGCAGACTGACGCACACATCTCCTTTGATGTGCCCCTGAGGTATAATGATGCACCAAACACACGCACTGTTCTCTCATCTGCTCTCCCTCTGCTCAGCACTCACATTGAGTACCGACACCTGACAGGCTGGACTGGCCATCTGGCATAGCGGGCAATTTCCCGATGGGCCCCGCGCACCCTCGGGGGCCCCCATTTTCAAAAATTATAATTAAAAACTTGAGGTAATGAAAAAAGGAGGCGCACAAAAGACTTGTGTGGAAAATGTATATTGTATCCAAAAATTTACAACCGAAGTCAGAGGTTAAAACGTTTCGGACCTAGTCTATTCTCAATTTCTCCAGTAGTGGTTTTTATACAGAAATGTAACACATTTCTGAAAATAGGGGCCCGCGAGGGTGCGGGGCCCACCAGTGAGTCAGTTCTGCGCCGATAAATATGAGGGGAAGCCAAAAGAAATGCCTAGGCCCTATTTCTCCCCCCCAATCCAGCCCTGCCGACACACACCTGACAGGCTGGGACAACACTTTGGATGAGGCAACAGATCAAGACAGGAGTGAAAGTGAGTGAAGTATAAGAAATTAGAGTGATTTCCTGAGCTAAACGTTTCACAAAGACACATATTGATTATTAACACCTGACAGGCTGTACTGGCCATCTGGCTTAGCGGGCATTTCCCGGTGGGCCCCGCAACTCTCGTAGGCCCCTATTTTCAGAAATGTAAAAACAAAACTTTTTTTTAACATTTCTGAAAATAGGGGCTCACGAGGGTGCGGGGCCCACCGCTGAGTCAGTTCCGGCTGCTAAATACTAGAAGCCCCTTTGAGCCAAAAAAAGTGCCCGGGCCCTATTTCTCCCCCTGCCGACACCTCATAGACTGGGACAACACTTTGGATGAGTCACAGATCAAGATGCGAATGAAAGTGAGTTAAGTATAAGGAAGAGGAGTGATTTCCTGCTTTAAATGTTTCACAAAGACACACATTGAGTACCAACACCCGACAGGCTGGGACAACAACACTGTGATGACTCACAGATCAAGACGCGACAGATCAAGATTAAAGAGTGTCAATGAGGGAATGGGAGAGAGCGTCCCCCTGCATTTACGTAAATGCAATATTCCACGGCCCTACCGTGGGTCTAACGGTAGGGCACTCGTCT
>NC_085873.1:38818542-38833542 GCF_034702125.1 Engraulis encrasicolus | reverse complement strand
TTCATGGCAGTCATGGGTGAGCGGTTAGTGCGTCAGACTTGCATCCCAGAGGTTGCCGGTTCGACTCCCAACCCGCCAGGTTGGTGGGGGGAGTAATCAACCAGTGCTCTCCCCCATCCTCCTCCATGACTGAGGTACCCTGAGCATGGTACCGTCCCACCGCACTGCTCCCCATGGGGCGCCACTGAGGGCTGCCCCCTTGCACTGGTGAGGCATAAATGCAATTTCGTTGTGTGCAGTGTGCAGTGTTCACTTGTGTGCTGTGGAGTGCTGTGTCACAATGACAATGGGAGTTGGAGTTTCCCAATGGGCTTTCACTCTTTTTCTTTTCACGCATTCATGAAGGAGGAAGCAGACGCCATTATGGAAACTGCTTTCCAACATCATGACAAACATACGATATAATAACCAGGAATTGAATATCCATTCTCTTCCATTCTCATTCAATTGAATCTGAAGATCTGAAGAGATCTGAAAAGTTGAAGAGTTTTGTCAAAGACTTTAAACTCTTAAGGTCTTTAACTCATTGGCTGCCTTCGCTATGACGTCATTTCGAATAGTGACGCCCCCTGCCTTCGACGTCGTTCGCCGATAATTGCGTTTTTTTACAGCCAGGCCTCGAGGACGGTCTGACCTATCTTCTGTATAAATTTCAAGCCTCTAGGCATTTTCTAACTGTTCCTGTAGGTGGCAGAAGTGTCCTTAGGAACAGTCAAGGCAGGGCTTTAGTTCAGACCAGGAGGAAATGTCAAGACAAAAACACCCCTTTTTTACTATTATAATCTCAAAAGTAGCATAGCAAAATCATTTTTGAAAGTAAAGCACCTGTGACAGTAGTCTACTTTCTTGCCCTCTGATTTTAACACAGGTAGGCTACTGATTTTAGTGTCAGAGCCTGACCAAAAAAAACCTTCCTCTCATGACCAAAATACAACCCCCTGTTGCTATCTAGCTAGAAGGCATTGTAGCTAGCTTGCCCAAAATACACCATGCGATGATCTGTGTGGCAACCTTTCATTTTGGATAATGTGATCAGCCTACACAACATCAGGATGATGCTTACAAAATATCATCTAACAGGAGAATGCACGGGACTAGTGGTGATGTTGGGATGCTTGGCTATAAAGTTTGCTACGCTAGCTAGCTAGCTAGCACGAAATTGCTAACAACTTACAACTAAGCCTAAAGGAGCCTTGGTAAGTCAACCATTTTTTACTCATTCTACAGTTATTTTTTATGGATCTGTATAGTATGATCAGCTTACTATATCATCAAAAAAGACAGGGGGGTTGCAGATTCTTGGAACAGAGTAGCCTTTGTGTCTGGTCAGATGCAGTCAGCTCACATGAGAAAGCATTGCACTTAGCCTCAGACCAGCTAGCCTTCACCACCCCAATCGGCTTGTGAAATGTTGGATATGTGATCAGTACTTTATCAAAAGAAAATTCATTGAACAATATGTGACAAGATCACTATAGCAGAACCATGATGACAGTAATCATCAATCTGCAAATTGTCCGCTCTGCCAAAGAAGCTGCAGTAAGCTACGCTAAGCGGAGCTGCCTGCCTACCTGCCTCCCTCCCCCACAAGACACAACACGGTACTATTTCTGGAGGAAATAAACCAGCTGTGATTCGTTCCTTCAACGAGGGGAGAGAGCGCACAATCAGAGGGAGAGGGAGAGGGAGGGAGTTCCCGGAGTTAGGGCACCTGCTGTCATGATCCATTCTGCGCGCCAGCAACTAAACCAAAACACCCTTGTTTTCGAGTCCACCCCCGTTATATTTCAGTATATTAGGTTGAAAAGGTCATACAAACGATCTTTTGTTCAGGCTACAGATGACAGAAGACTCTGTAATAGCATCTGATAGGTTTGGAGTTGTTAGGACGATGCCATTATGGGCAAAAACGTTTGCAGTTATAGTTCTACTTCAAATGGAGTTTTCTCAGCTTTTTGGCTAGAAAGCAGCATTTTGGCGAATTCCACTTAATTTCAACAGATGATTATGAAAGAACGGAAAGGGGTAGAGAGACACCGTTTTTTTCTGATGACAGATGAGCGTCTAATCTGTGTTTTGATAGGTATGGTGTTGACATAGACACAGAACTCAATTTTCTGTGAGCCTCCAAAAAACGCCCAAAATGCTGAAAAATCTCTGGCACTCCGAGGTACTCTTTTATGAAAATGGCTGGCAGCCAATGAGTTAAGAGTCAACTAAAGCTTTAGTCAAGACCTCCCTCAACACTGTCTGGTTTAGTTGTAGCAATTGAACATTTGTGTTTGAACTCCCAAGACATTTCAATATGCTGTCGTATTGCTCAGGCTACCCTTGACTTGTCCGTACCCGGTGACGCTGCATTTTCCGACTCAGCCCTCTGTCTGGGTGTCACAAGCTGTGTGTGCTGGCCAACCTCCTGGGTCACACGTATAAGTTTAAGATACTCAATTCAATTCAATTCAATTCAATTCAATTCTGCTCCATGGCTGTGTACAAATAGGCTATGTTGGTGGCCAGGCTCAAGAGTCACATGCATAGTGTTTGAGAGACTCAATTCAATTCAATTCAATTCAATTCCATTCCATTCAATTATATTGGATGTGCATAGTACAGTAGGCTCTGTTGGTGGCCAAGTGTCAGAGACTAGAAGAGAATGGGAGCACAGACAGAGGGGAGCACAGAGAGAGGACTGATGATGGCAGAAACCTGAAACGTCTGCTCTACTCTGCTCTGAGAAAAATAAAATAAAAAACTCCTCGTGCTTGACCTCAGTGTCTAATTCAAAGTGGGAGCAGGTTTGCACACTAAATAAGACTACAAGTTGATATTCTATTCTATTCTATTCTATTCTATTCTATTCTGGGTGTGTACAGTGCAGTAGGCTGTTGGCCAGACTCCAGGGTCACATGAGTAGTGTTTGTGATGTTCAGTCTGGTAGTCAGCTGTAATAGGATCAGTGTGTGTCTCATTTGAAATGACACTCATTCTTTCACTCACTCACAAGCCAACACTGCTGCCTGCCAACACGCACTGATTTGATTGGAGGGATTACGGATTAACAACAGGCCTATTAATTGGCTTAATGACCGCATGGGGAGACTGTGCCCGTCTCTATTTGTTGTGCTTGGTTGTTTATTTGTGTGTGTAAACACCACTGCAAGCTGTCATTTCCTTCTGGGGCTGTGGTAAAATCTTTTTTTTTACCACAGATAGGATATGCAGAGGGGACGTGCAGGCCCGCCAACAGGAGGGTATAAACAGGTCTCTTGCCCCGGGCCCAGTATTGAGGGGAGCCCATAGATGGGTCATCATGGTGAGGAGGGGGGATGGGGGGTGGGGGCATTCAGAGATTTTTGTCCCGGGCCCAGCCAAAGATGAAAGTGAAAGAAAGTGAAAGCCCAACTGGGAAACTCCAACTCCCATTGTCATTGTGACACAGCACTCCGCAGCACACAAGTGTTCACTGCACACTGCTAAATTACATTTAGGCCTCACCCGTGCAAGGGGGCAGCCCCAATGGCACCCCAATGGCTGTCAGCAGTCCTGCGGATGTGCCTAAGTTTGCCACCCTTTGATGGTGGCCAACAATGCCAGTGCAGAGCCAGTTCATTAACCATTCTGACCTCGCAGAGGCCTCCAAAGCATGCGAACCATGATCCAGTGGCGTCCTCAACATCACCATCATCCAGTCAGGCACCAGCGAAACACATGGCTGGCATTTCAACACCTATTATGCTACCGGTAGTACAGTATTAGCACTTAGCACAGTACATACATAGTATTACATATTTACAGTAAGCTTACAAATGGTGTTCTACTCTAGTGTAGGAGTGGGGTCCCTGTGGACTACTGTTGGCTGTTAAATGGATATCCAGACACTGATAACCTCCTGTCCCTTTTTCAGGCATGATTGTGTCAAAATGGGACGGCAAACAGAGCAGTCTGAAACAGAAGAGTTTCTTTAATTATTTTTCTAGGGGGCTTTTTTTAATTGCCTTTATTTTGACAGGACAGTGGAGGAGAGACAGGACACTAGTGGGGAGAGAGAGACAGTGAAGGATCTGCAAATCACCCGGGCTGGAATTAAACCCAGGTCGCTGTCGTAGCTTTTTATGTCTTTCTTTGATAGCGATAGTGAAGAGATGACAGGAAACGAGTGTGTGTGAGAGAGAAAGATGGGGCAGTGCTGGGAGATGACCCTGGCCAGGGAGGACTCGAACCTGGATCCCCATGGGCATGCAAGCACAAATATGGGCGGCTTAGCATGCTGCGCCACAGCACCACTAAACAGAAGAGTTTCTTCTTCAGTCTTTCTAGAAGAGAGATCGTATGCTGTCCGACACCTGTCGGGTGTGAAGCACATCTACTGTCAGTCTTGCCAGATTGGGTGGTTACCCGCCCAATTGGGTTACTTGGGATGGCCGTCTGCCGGTAAAAATGGGAAAAATTAGCCATTTGGCGTTTTTTTCTGCAGTTTTGTGCCCACAGAAATCAATGCAATTTTGTTGAAATTGGGCGGAATTTAGCGCATTTTGACGTTTTTTGAGAACCTTTTTGGGCAGAATTTGATCAGAGACATCTGGCAACACTGTCTACTCTATATATTAGTATTCAGCTGTATTCTCAGCCCTCCTCTCCCTCCCCACCCATCTCATCTCATTAAGAAAAAAGTCAATCTCTCGGCAAACAGCACCACACTGGAAAGTTTTGAAGTGATTTGCTCATATGTCACAGTTGGTGCCATAAGTTACATCTCCCTTCTCTAGAAGCAAGAGCCCAGTATATTGGTATGCACAGCCACAGCCATGCTCCCATCCATCTCCTCCCTTTCCACTCACTCCAGTCCCAAAACAGTCTCTCTGAGTCTCTCTCTGTATGTGAAGTGATTTTCTGCCATCTGACAGTGGGTGTCATATACCGTATCTCCCCTCTCTTGAAGCCAGGGGCAGCATTGTAGTCTACCTTTTTGAAGTGGGTATACTGTCTAATCGAGTATTTTTTGAAGTGGGTATACTGTATATATTTATGCTATTCTAAACAATGGATCAATCAATTTTAAGAGGATATACTGAAGCCCCTAAAATGTAGAAGTGGGTATACTCTGTATACCTGTGTTCTATGTAGACTACATCACTGGCCAGGGGTATGCAGCCATATTCCTCTCATGTCCCTTCCCTCCCTCTACTCTCATCTCATCTAGGCTGTACTCATAAATACACACCTGTCTGGCTATTGTCTGACAGTGGCCACTGCTGAGCTTTGGCATCATTCACAATGCTAGGCCTATATGTACTGTATATATGGGAAGCTATGGGTAAGCGGTTAGGGCGTCCGACTTTCATATATTTGTCTGTATATATATATATATATATAATCTAAATCTGTCTAAATATATATATATATATATATATATTTGTTATATATATCCGACTTTCCATTTGTCTGACGGCACAAGTGGTGGTCCTACAATGAGTTGCACCCCGGGTGACGCCCCCTTCGGCGCCAGCAAAAAAGCTGATAAAGCTGACAGGAATACTAATAGTAATGTTATTATTACAACAGTGTGGCCATAGTGTCAGCATGACAGTTGTTAAATATGTTTTTATATGTTTACAACTATTTTAACATATTTACAGCAATCGCAATGGGTGCCATCCCATCTCTGGCCCAGCCATGGCATTTACAGCAGGCGGGTCGCCAGACCTTATCTCGCTTGTGATCAGGTCTGGTGATGATAACCAGACAAGATCAGACCAAGTCTCAACACCGGCCTGAAAAGCGTGATGCGAGTGCAGCTGGGGGCGGATCCGATGTGGCACCACTGCATCTATGGCAACCGGACCCAGCTGGCCTGAGCCACCTATTGATTTCAAAGGAGCAAACAAACAAGATGCGCAACACCACACAGGGACAAGAGACTATAACTCAACTGTTTTAAGAGAAAGAAGACAAACACACACTGTTCTACACTTCGAGGAGAAGTCGCAGCGCTCCGAGCTCACAGTTAACAATGAGTTGGCTACATCTCTTGACACCACAGAGCTGGTGCTGAGGAGGCAGAAAACGTCCACCGTTGGCCTTACTGGACATGTGTGACGGAATAAAGGCCATCACTGTCTCCAGACCTTATCTCACTTGTGATTAGGTCTGGTGATAGCCACGCAACTTCTCACAGGCAGTGTTGCCAGATTGGGCTGTTTCCCGCCCAATTGGGCTGCTTAGGATGGCCGTGTGCGGGAAAAAATGGCATGTAGCAGAAAAACCCGCCCAATTTTTATCATAGAAATCAATAGAATTGGGCAGGATTTTGTGCTTCTAGGCGGGTTTTGAGCATTTTTTTGGGCTGGAAATAATCAGCCTCATCTGGCAACCCTGCTCACAGGCCTGAGCCCTCTATTGATTTCAAGACACGATCAAACAAGATGCACAACACCACACACCGACAAGCCTATAACTCAACTGTTTTAAGAGAAAGAAGAGAAGATGGAGAGAAAACAAATACGCGCACACACGCGCGCACATACGCACACACGCGCACACACACACAGACAAGCCTATAACTCAACTGTTTCAAGAGAAAGAAGAGAAGATGGAGAGTCAACAGATACACGGGCACACACACGCATGCGCACACGGGGTCATCCCTATGTTCCCCAGGTCCTATGTTCCCCGCAACCGGGGAACTTAGGACCCTTTTTTCAAAAAAGGGTTTCTGTATGTTCCCTGCTGCTTACAAGTAGACTTCTGCCGCATGACAAAAGCGCAGGTTGTTGTTGCACCTCTGACAGTTTAGGTTTAGGGATAGTTTTGGTCAGGGCACAAATTTAAAACTCAGAAACATTGCATTAATGACAGGTTAGGTTTAGGGATGGTTTTGGGAAGGGCACAATATGAAAACTCGGAAACATACAATGTAGGAAACATAGAAGCCTTTTTTAGAAAAAGGGCCTCATGTTCCCCGATCCCTAACAAAGACAATGGAACATAGGACCCGGGGAACATAAGTACGCTCCCGCGCACGCACACACACACACACACATACGCACACGAACACACAAGCTTATAACTCAACTTTTTTAGGAGAAAGAAGAGAAGATGGAGAGAAAACAGATACGCACACACGCACACACACACACACACACACACACACACACACACACACACACACACACACACACACACACACACACACACACACACACACACACACACACACACACACACACACACACACACACACACACACACACACACACACACACACAAATGAATGCATGCAGTATCCCCTCTTCCTCCATAGATTATTGGAAGGGCCAGTTCCGACGTGTCGCCGCTGCTTCTATAGCAACCAGGCTTGTACGAAATTCCGAATTGAATGAATTTGAATTCAACGTATACTTAATGCCATAACTCATTTCCATTCAGAGTAGCAGCCCTTCAGAGTATCACTCAGCCATGCAACAGATGGGGTGCACTGCTGATAGACAGGCTGACATAGGGCTGTTTGATTATGACAAAAAAAAAATATCACGATTAAATTTTTAGACAATATTTCTTTTGAAGACAAATGAATTGTGATAAACAATTCACAATCTTCCCTCCATTCAGCAGTAGGAGTGGAGGGCCAGAGAGAAACACACAGTGGTGTTCTGCATGAGTGTAGGAAGTCTGCTTTGTGCTCGCAATGGCTCAAGTGGAGGGGAATTTATTGCGCTTAGCGTAGCCTACCTTTTGGCAGTATAGACAAATGACAAAAATATTCAAATTGATATTATGAAATTTGATATTGTTTGACAGCAATCTTGATATCACAATATTAGTACGATATATTACACAGCCCTAGGCTGACAGACAGAGAGACAGACAAGACAGATAGACAGACAGACATACAAACAGGAAGACAGATGTGGGGGAAAAAAAACATAAAACACTCCCTACATATGCCCTTCATTGCATGCATACTGTACCATTCCACCAGTGGGATTCTGTAGAAGTCAGTGAAAAGATGCAACATTGCAAAGAGTTTTTAGTAAGACATTACAACGGTTTAAAGCGACACTAGGCAGTTGTTTTGTTTCAACCTTACAATAAGGTTTCCAGACTTGTTTATGTGCCTTATCAACAAAGGTGAACATGTGTTAATTAAGCTTGGAGGGGCAGGTACCCATAGAGTATTTTTTTGAAGCCTCTTTAGTTAAAATAAGAGAAAACTCGGTTTCCAACATGTTACGTAGCACAGCTGAAGACAGAAGTGCAAATGATTAGTGATACGCATCTAGGAAATAGTGACGTCTTGACCATTTTGGGCCGGTTTGCGGTGCTTGATTTAAGGGACACCGGTATAATGAACAAGCATTTTGGAGGTCCCCTTCACATCTCATTTATGTGACTGTAAGAAGGTAGGTCTTTACTTTTGTTAAACACTGCCCTTTAGAGAGCGCTAGCGCTTAGCGGTAATGAGCTAATGATGGGCTAACATTAGGGAGTGCAGTGGTCTGTTTTGTATCGGCCCCCATAGCATTAAAAGGCCTCCTAAATTAAAAAGGCCTGACAGGGTGGTGGGCAATGGTCCACTTGGACACAGTGAAGTGATAGTGGAGCTGTGGAGAAACAATGACAGGCTATATAAAAAGAGCAATGGATGAAGAAGAGAGAGCCATAACAAGTCATCTACACTCTATAGAAGAAGCAATGGAGGAGGAGAGAGGAATAACAACAAGTCATATGCAGTGTCAGTGCAGTAAAGACCCATTTATATCTGCTAAGTGTCGCAGAGGCATAGCAGAGAATCCCCCCCCCCCCCAAAAAAAAAACAACACTCGTAAATATGATGCCAATGATGTGCCTTTCACATTTATTTAGGATAACAAAATAAGCAAGCTACAACGCAACAAAGACTTTATACTCGTTGTAGTGCAGGCAGTTTGAACAGCCATCTTGTTGCCCCTAGCGCACACCTATTAATCCCTGCGCAGTAACTAGAAGAACTTTGAGTGCATAAATTAAAACTCTCTTCAATAATCTGTGCAGAGCAACACATCATGCAAGAGCCCTTACTGGAGAAGGAGAAGGGAATAACAGCATTGAAACAGGTTAAACCAACACCCTGGGTAACACACAGGAAGTGACAGTACACACACACACACGCAAGTGTAACACACACACACACACACACACACACACACACGCACACGCACACGCACACATGCACACACATATACACACACACACACACACACACACACACACACACACACACACACACACACACACACACACACACACACACACACACACACACACACACACACACACAGTACCTGGAGAAAGTACAAATGAATAGCATCAACTCCACCAATCACTTTTCTCTTGCAGCATACAGACCCTGGCCTACTGTGTGTGCCCTTGGACGTACGTGTCAGCAGCAGCGGCGTGAAACTCTGGCACTGTTCCCAGCACCTGGCAACCCTAACCTGGCAACAGCCCACCTGTGTTTATGCCAGCCAGCAGTCACAAGACGGCAGCCGAGATCCACGGCCTCCAACACCTGCCCCAAGATATCTACGCTACCACACATCCGAGACACGCGTGTGTGTGTGTGTGTGTGTGCGCGTGTGCGTGTGTGTGTGTGTTTGTGTGTGCGTGCATGTGTGCATGTGTGTTTTCATGCACGTGTGATCAAAGGGCTGTAGGTTTGTGCTTGTGCCAAGTTGTGTATGTGGTATGTGACAGTACTACATATGTGGTCTGTCTGTGTGTGTGTGTGTGTGTGTGTGTGTGTGTGTGTGTGTGTGTGTGTGTGTGTGTGTGTGTGTGTGTGTGTGTGTGTGTGTGTGTGTGTGTGTGTGTGTGTTTGAGAGAGAGAGAGTCTGAGTGTGTGTGTGTGTGTGTGTGTGTGTGTGTGTGTGTGTGTGAGTGAGTGAGTGAGTGAGTGAGTGAGTGAGTGAGTGAGTGAGTGAGTGAGTGAGTGAGTGAGTGAGTGAGTGAGTGAGTGAGTGAGTGAGTGAGTGAGTGAGTGAGTGAGATAGAGAGTGAGTGAGAGTGTGTGTGTGTGTGTGTGTGTGTGAGCGCGTGTTAACTGCGTGTGTGTGTGTGCATGCGCGCGTCAAGGCACCTCGCCTATTCGACACCCATCTATCTCCACTGCCACGCTTGCAGCCAACTCCCACGGCTGGTGCCAAGCACCAAGACATCCATCTCGCCTTACCAGACATACATCTCTGCCCACTGGGCATCAATCCCTGCCACCAGCCCAAGATAGCCAAGGGGAAAGGGGAACTGTGTGAAAATGTTTAAGAGAGTGTGTGTGTCTGTGTCTGTGTCTGTGTGTGCGTGTGCGTGTGTACGAACGTGGCTACCCAGGAGAGGAATGCAGAATCAAAAACTGTATTAAACAAAGCCGAAAAAAGTAAATAAAACCGACAGACAGGGGACAAACGTTTCGGGTCTAGCCCATCATCAGTGTTCCCAGTTTTGGGAACTGGAACTGGGAACACTGATGATGGGCTAGACCCAAGACGCTTGTCCCTTGTCTGTCGGTTTTATTTACTTTTTTCGGCTTTGTTTAATATTGATTTTGCATTCAGCTCCTGGGTAGCCACGTTCGTACACACGCACACGCACACGCACACACAGACACACACACCCCGAGCGATACGCTCAGGATAAGACATTGGCGCGGACGACACCCCACCATTACTACCCTGGAGAGGAAACGTGGGAATAGGTGTACAGTCCATCCATGGTATACATAAATTTCCCGTTCACAAACATTCGCGCTGTGAGGAGGGGCAAGATGCTAAGCAGCCAACTAAATGACCGTATTTTTGAGTAACAGGGTCAAAGACGTGCAAAATTGTCATTCAGTGTAACGGATGCCCTCTGCTGACTGTAACTGTAAAAAACATTTTTTTAAAGTTTTCATTTATTTATTGCTACAGGGAATTCATGAAAACCTCGGCTGTCATCCATTCACTTGAAACAATTTAAAAATCATGGTTTTTTTACAGTTACAGTCAGCAGAAGTTATCCGTTACACTGAAGGACAATTTCATTTTGAACGTCTTTGACCCAACAGCAGCTTCCAACAATCAGAGCTTGAAGATGGCGCAGCATGCGGGGTTGTTTACAAACGAGTTTCACCAGACTCACACATTTCATTTGACCCTTGCAGACTGGCAGCATACTTCCTCTAGCAGCAAACAAGCACAGACACAGGTGCATTCAATAACCAATTTCAACAAGCTGCTCAGAAAAAAAAACACAGTTCAATTGCAATCAACAGACAACACCAGTTGACATTGGTGCCGGGTTGCTTTGAATCGAAGGTTGTATGGAATCGAAGGTTGCTACAGAGGTGTGTGTGTGTGTCAGCAGGGCTGCTGAAAACTTTGACTGGGCCCAGGACAATGTCATCTAAAGCAGTATTTCTCAACTGGTGGGTCGCGACCCAAAAGTGGGTCGCGGAGGGGTCATGGGTGGGTCGCGGAGCCGTGGTGTAAAAAAAAATCGTAATTCATTGATTGAATTCAACTTTTATGGTGATAGGCGATTGAACATGTGTCATCTGTCGTCATAGATACAATCAGAATGTTTATGCGAGATAGTAGCATGCAATCAGTCATTCGAGTGTCATGACAGAAATAGAGTGGAAAATGTTGGGTCCCAAGACTGTTCCAGTTGAGAACCACTGATCTAAAGGGGCCCCCAATACTACCCAATACTTGCAATGTAATGACGACCGAGTTCTGGGGCCCCTCTCTCCCTGGGCCCAGGAGAAGTGACCTGTTTGCCTAACCCCCACCCCCCACCCCCCACCGGCTTCCCTGTGTGTGAGAGGTGAGTGCGTACGCATGCAGTCTGGACAGTATGTGGTCTTGTCACCAAGCCCTTTGATATGAGCCATATATATTACCATAGCAGTAACAAACAGCATGGGGACGGGCCACTCAACCCAGCCCAGTCACATACCTGCAGAGACAGAGTGCACTCACTGAACCTGACATTAACCTAGGGTGGTGTGTGTGTGTGTGTGTGTGTGTGTGTGTGTGTGTGTGTGTGTGTGTGTGTGTGTGTGTGTGTGTGTGTGTGTGTGTGTGTGTGTGTGTGTGTGTGTGTGTGTGTCTGAGGTAGTGGCTTGTTGGTGTGTGTGTGTGTGTGTGTGTGTGTGTGTGTGTGTGTGTGTGTGTGTGTGTGTGTGTGTGTGTGTGTGTGTGTGTGTGTGTGTCTGGGTCTGAGGTAGTGGCTTGTTGGTGTGTGTGTGTGTGTGTGTGTGTGTGTGTGTGTGTGTGTGTGTGTGTGTGTGTGTGTGTGTGTGTGTGTGTGTGTGTGTGTGTGTGTGTGTGTGTGTGTGTGTGTGTGTGTGTGTGTGTGTGTGTGTGTGCGCGCGTATGTGTGTTCGGTAGGTCCTAGTCCTAATTCCAAAAGCGCTTGCTGAAAGGCCAGCTAAACTTGCACAACTGCTGTCTGCTCAGGGGCGAGTTTCTCAAAAGAGAAGTTGTTATTCTGTTAGCAACTTCGGTAGTTGCCAATGGGAAAATGCATTGAAAACAAAGTAGCTAATGTAGTAAGCAACTTTGGTTTTGAGAAATTCACCCCAGGTGTGTATGTGTGTGTGTGTGTGTGTGTGTATGGTAATGTTAGCTTAAACACTACGCCTTCAGGTGTGTGTGTGTGTGTGTGTGTCTGTACGTCTGTGTGTAATAATATAATCCCAAAAGCTGCCTGCTCAGGTGTGTGTGTGTGTGTGTGTGTGTGTGTGTGTGTGTGTGTGTGTGTGTGTGTGTGTGTGTGTGTGTGTGTGTGTGTGTGTGTGTGTGTGTGTGTGTGTGTGTGTGTGCGCGTGTGCATGTGTATGAGAGCTATTAATAGGGCCGCCGTTGCCTCCACAAGGCTGTGCAGTCAGGTTACTAATAATAGAATGCTGCCCCCCCCCCCACACACACACACACACACACCCTCCGCTACCATGCGCTTTCAAACACACACACACACACACCGCTACCATGCGCGTTCACACACACACACACACACACACACACACACACACACACACACACACACACACACACAAACACACACACACACACACCGCTACCATGCGCGTTCACACACACACCCCCAGCTACTGGCCGCGTGTGACGATTTCTCCTTTGGGGATTATAACCGGGCGGGGAGAATGCGTTATCGGGGGGTGGGGTGGGGGATGTGAATGCATGACTCAGGAGAAGCTAGCAAGAATGCAGCGGAAATTTTTGGAACCCATTTTCTGACGCCCACCCCATTTCGCTTTTTTCTTTTTCACCCCATTTCAGTGTCACTTTCTCCCCGTCCCTCGCCCCTCTCGCTTCCATACACACCCCATCCCTCTCACGCTCTCTCACATCTCCCTCCCTCTCATAAACACCCTCTCTGTCTCTCTCTCATCTCTCCCTCTCTATCTATCTATCTATCTATCCCTCCCTCCCTTTCTCTCTTGTTCTCTCTCTACCCAATCTCTCTCCTCCACTACCTTCAGTGTCACAAACACACTTGCTCTCTCTCTCTCTCTCTCTCTCTCTCTCTCTCTCTCTCTCTCTCTCTCTCTCTCACCATCATGGATGGGAGGATCTTTTAGAACCTTACTGTTGTTCCCATAGAGAGAGAGAGAGAGAGAGAGAGAGAGAGAGAGAGAGAGAGAGAGAGAGAGAGAGAGAGAGATGGTCATTAGAAGACTTAGAACAGTAGACTGAGTCATAGTGAAACGGACTCAAAGACAGACGGACAGACATGAGAGAAAAGCGGAGAGGATAGAACAGAGAACAGAGGGATAAAAGGAGGGAGTGAGCGATAGTGTGTGTGTGTGAGAGAGAGAGAGAGAGAGAGACTGCAGTGGTGTGTTGAGGAAAGTGTAAATGAGCCCATCTTCAAAATGTGCAAATGAAACAATCTGTTATAGAGGATCCACCCATTCACCCATTCACCCATTAAACACCCCCAGGGTGTTTAGTACGTCAGTACTGTGACTGTGAGTGGCTCTTAGCACAGCTAGCTGAACAGTTACCGGGCGGCGACAAGATTAAGCGACAAAGAATCGCCGGACTGTGTAGCAAGAGTGATACGAGCGATACACATAAACGGTGTGACGTGTGCCATGTGCATTACGCCTCTTTAGGGGGGAAAACAATTGGGAGATAAGCCAATGCAAGTCAATTGGTGGTGTTGGGAGAGAATAGACGAAAGACAAGAACCTGTAGACAAGCGTTGGTCACACTCAACATGCCGAAAACGTGTTATGTTGCCAGCTGCTCAAATAATATAGCCCAATAGCCGTAGCTGAAGCATGGACTGTGTTTATTTGGGCTAGCCGATGTAGCATGCAAGTTAATTCAGTTTGTTTTCCCCCAAATAGGGGCGTAACGCACATTCACAAGCAAAGTACCCAGATGGCTGTTCAGAAGCACATATGTATGACTGTGTTTCGCACCGAACTTGCCTCTTCTTACCTCACGTTAGGGCTGGGCGGTTCTGGAAAAAATGTGTATCACGGTTTTGTTGATGAAAATTGATATGACAGTTCTCCACAGTTCTTTTTTTTGATGAGCGTGATTTCCCCCAAAATCGGAATGTTTCTAAAGAAAAGGCTGAGAATGTTTTTTTTCTCACCTCTTGTTAGCACGGTTCTAATGGCCATTTTTTTTATAAGTTCAACTTCTTACATTGTGTTGACATCCCTAGTGGAACACGAAGTATGAAGTTCACACACGTAGTAGGAAGTGTGATGCGGCTCATGATGGAACAAAAAAGTAAAAAAAAAAACCCTTCTCTCGTCAAAAAGTGAACTTTGTGTAGGTGAAACCGATATCATCTTTTTTTAACGGTATACCGCCCAGCTCTACCTCACGTCACCCCGCCCACCTCACCTGGCCTTCATGAAAGGTCGTCACACCAGTTCTATTCGGGACCAAGAAAATGTTTGGTTTAAACTTTTCTGGCCTCGACCAGTAGCAAGCTGAGGGAGGT
>NC_085873.1:38803542-38813542 GCF_034702125.1 Engraulis encrasicolus | reverse complement strand
AAATAGTCCTGTTTGCAAGAATGTGTGCGTATGTGTGTGTGTCCGTTCCATCATCTGATGGCATAAACCTATTCCACTACTCCACCCTGGTCTTGGTGGTGGGCCGGTCATATCTAGTCAAGGTTGTAAGTTATACAGACTCTAGCATCATAACGCTAAGGACAGGACTATGGTTAACTTTTTCACTAGGCTCACAGGCAGGGCCGCTGACAGCTTTGGATGGAAGGTTTTGTCAAGACATTAGGGGGGCATATTACACTTCCGACATGAAAACGCAGATTCACACTTTCAGCGTACTATGTTTGAATTTACCCACAAAGGCCAAGGGTGAAAGTAGTAGCCTATTCATGTCTTACAGGTGCTAACCCCCCCCCCCCCCCTCCCCCCCTCTCTTTACTGTAGTGTAACACTCGACTAATGTAAACATTTTGGTTTGGCTTTAAAAGACGCCATTTTCCCTAAGGTACCATATTAAGCTCACCATTCTCATCAAGATATGACATACAGCAGGGGTAATCAATTTCTTTTTTTTAAATTGAGCCCTGTGTGTGTGTGTGTGTGTGTGTGTGTGTGTGTGTGTGTGTTTGTGTGTGTGTGTGTGTGTGTGTGTGTGTGTGTGTGTGTGTGCGCGCATGGGGGGTGCGTGACAGGATGATGAGTTAACAGCACAGCTCAGCAGGCAGCCCTGTCTCAGCTGGTCCATGATGTTCACTTCATCCCATTATCTATGAACCAAAAGCTGAGCATTGACAGTGTCTAACTGTGAACCCACCAATGAGCACATGCATGGTGCAGCACTAGGCTATAGTCTGCTGTAGGCTACGTGCCAACAGTATTTAGCCTAGTAGACACTTGTCCATATGGGCTAAGAAATGAGGACAAAGTAGGCCTAGTTAGTTGGATTAAATTCCTGGTAAAGTAATGATGAATTTCCTGAATTTCCCCCTGGGGATCAATAAAGTTACTCTACTACTCTACTCTACTCTACTATTGTTGAAGCTGATATCGGCATTGTCGCTTTCCCCCTCACATTCTCGCCGCAATGGCCCATCACCAACCATTTTTACTGCGTCACAGTCCAAATTAACTAGAACTTCGTTTGCACAGTCATTAATCCACGTCTTGTTAATTATATTAGGCTACTAGACTATTCGCCAGCACGCTGTCAATTAAACATGGCGTTAGCGCTGCAGAATGTCAGTTATGGCAACGAGGCAACCTTGTTCTGCGCTTCTACAGTGTAGGAAGAAGGAAGGTGTGTAATGCCCTATCCAACATTTCGCTCTCATTTTCCCCGAACGAATATGCGCCTCGCGCCATGCTCTCGTCTCCCTGTTCTCCCCAATCGCCCTCTCCTCCCCCACAAAGGCACTCATGCTGTTCATGCCTCTTCAAAAAGATTAAGTTCACCGTCCAGGTCATAGATTGTAGCCAAACAAAGTTCTGCTTCTATGTTTCCTAATTTTTGTTAATTTGGAAAACAGGGTTACATCCCAGTTCTCCAGTGCTGGCGTCGTGTAGCTCTAACGTGTCATTTCCAAGCAGCGTTGCGACTCCAAACTCCCCCAAAATACCAAACAAAGCATGTAGTTCGAACTGTGAGAAACATAAGATAAAGCGGTGTCGACACCACGAGATACAAGGTTCGCGCGCGCAAGGATTGGGCTGGGAGCAGCACGCGAGAGGGAACATGCTTTTTTATCCACGGGAGCCGACCCATGTCTTGCGCTGTTCAGCAGTAGCTTGCAACCTCTATCTCGCATTACATTTAAACGTCACGATAGGCTGCATTAAAGATTGCGTTTGAACTGATGTGGCTGACATGATAGTGTGTCAAGGCTGAGTTTTAAAACTTTCAAGGAACAGGTATGGCATTATCTTACCATTTGACACATGGGACACTGCTACTCTGCTTTCAGCTGGCTGAGGCGGTATTCCAGGAATCAAAAATAGCCCTGATGTCCTTAGAAATGTTTCGATTCAAGTCATCGAACAACAAGCAGTGAGGTTCGGGGCGCATCTTGTTTATAGCCCTCAAGCGCAAGCTTCGCGGGAAGCAGTCTTGCTTGCGCATAGTTTCTTCAAAGTTTTTCCAATAGCCATGAAGTATTCCTCATCTCGCGCCTTGACCAATTATTTGACAATTTTGGTCGTTTGTCTTGTCTCTTTGCAAGACTGTCATGAAGGCTATAGGCCAAATTAGTTGGAACCATTCACCCAGCATCTAAAGTAGGCAACCGGTGGAGCTCTTTTGATGGATGCAAGACCAAGTGTCCTCTGCTCGCCTATTTTCGATTGCATGCTGGAAGACTACATGTATAAACGTGTCTTTTTGTATTGATTCTAATACTCAACCGATGGTGGCTGGTCAATGCAAAGAATGTTACCGAGAGGTTACTCTTTCTAGACTGAGAAGCGCGAGCTTAACATGCATTTTCAGCGCGTGGAGTTGTGGTCGTGAAATAGCCCTGGGATATCAAGCCATAGCCTACGGACACATCCTGGGTTGGGGGAAACTTAAAAGCAGGCCATATTCGTAACGTTTACCTCGCCACATATCCATAACGTGGTTTTGTCCGCGATGGTGGAAATTATTCGCAAGGCTGCATTTCACTTTGAAGTGACTGACTCGCAAGCATAGTGTGTGGGAGCGGAACATACTGTAACAGCCTTCGGGGGCTGAAGGCAAGCGCATTCATAAAGGACAGGGAAAGCAAAACGGATAGGCGTACTCTTTTATAAAACAACAATAGATTAAGTCCTGTGGTTCGGTTATGTCAGCAGTGTGTGCTTTTTATTTCAAATGCTTAAATAGCCTAATGTTCAACAATCAATGTCCATCACCATTTAGCTAAAATATTTAGACAGCTTGGTTCTCACTGAATTTCTGTCGTAAGCAGGGGGCGAGAGAGCGAGAGCTTCACGTGTGTAGCCTACAGACGCGTGTTGCACATCACAGCGCCCCACCACACACACTTCCTACAACATTGATAGAAAATATTTGTTGATCACAGTGCAAACTTCCATAGCCTACCCTATTAAGAATGCAAAATGAGTTGGGGCTGAGAGGGAGATAAATTAACTTCCGCGATGGTTTAAAATGTAGGCGATGTTTGTTCTGGAGACTCGCAAATGGTGTTTTGCTGTTGCCGCTGGTCGCCGCGTCCAGGCCAGCCGCGTCCGGCCGCCGCCAATGGCATAGCACCGCTTAGGACAATGACGTGATTCAAACAAAGAATGTGGGCGGGCTGTTGCATTCTGAAAACAAGGGTTGGACTTGGACTTTTTTTTTAGACCCAACATGGCAAGTCACGCCAAGTCATTGCAAGTTACAACTGTCAAGTCCAAGTCGAGTCCCGAGTCAAAGGCGTGCAAGTCGAGTCGAGTCGCAAGTCCTTTCTGATCTTGAAATTTCAAGTCGCAAGTCTTCACACCACTGACTCGAGTCAGACTCGAGTCCAAGTCACTGGACTCGAGTCCACATGTCTGCTAAATAATAAACTAATACGTACTAGTATGACCAAAGTACAACAAGTCTTGCATCTAAAAATGACAAAAAAAAAATATTTCAAAATGGCCGACATGGGGAAGAGTCAACTTTTCATGTATGAAAAGTCCAATTTTCCCAGTCACAATGAATTTGGTGGTAGGTAAGTATTCGTGAAGAGAGAAAGTGAGAGAGAGAGAGAGAGAGAGAGAGAGAGAGAGACAGAGAGAGAGAGAGAGAGAGAGAGAGAGAGAGAGAGAGAGAGAGACAGACAGACAGACAGACAGACAGACAGATAGAGAGACAGACAGAAATAGAGCGCAAGAGAATGAGAGTGATAGAAGTTATACATGGGTTGCATATTTGTAAACACCCCGGCTACTCACACCAGGGGTGGATTTCTGGAATCCGACCAAAATTAGCCTTCGGACCAAGTAAGTCCGAACGAAGTCCGACACAACAACTAACCAACAGCTATGATTTCTCGAAAGCCTCGAACCAACAAAGTCCGATGTAGGTACGAAGTAAGTCCGATGAAATTCCAACCAAGTAAGTTCAGACGCACGATGAAGTTGTCGGAAATGCTCGGAGTGTCTCGCCCCAGCTCGGGTGCATTTATGGCAAAGCAGTGACGCTACCACAGTGCCTGTCAAATGCAGTAGGCCTAATTAGCCTACATCCCTATCAAAAGTCCACAAATCTTTGTCAACAATCATGTCCCCGAATTCACCCCTTTAACTGCAGTTAACAAATGCAACATTAAAATCCACCATGTATTACTTTTACTTAGGTTTTGCATATAATGTTTGGATTAATATTGTAGGCTATAGCCTACCACTAATTTGGAAGCACGGTTGGTGGGTGAGTGGTTAGAATGTCGGAATTCCACACACGTTTGCCGTTTCGTTATCGGAGGCGTGAGTTCAATCCCCGGTGAATAAAGTAGCCTATAATAACCACCAATCACATCTTTTTTCCAGAACGGCAAGCGAAGTCATTCTCACTCTCATGGGCAACGCAACACTTTCAACAGGTCATGGCCAGGCAGAGTGCAGTTAAATGCTGCTTGAAATGATAACTGAAATTACGCTCGAGAATTAATAAAACATATCAGAATGTTTATTTAATTTTCCAGTCTGCACGTCTTTACGCGCAACGTAAGCTGGTGGAATTGCCATTATTGCCGTTGTACATAAAGACGACCAGGATGGGATGGATGTAGTCCTATGGAAGGGGCCAATAATGTCTGTAAACGTGGCACATTCAAAGTCCTTCAACGTCGGAAAAGACCTGTTAACACAATCATATCCCCAAAATCCACCCCATTAAATGCAGTAACCAAATGTCGGTCTACACATCACTATCGCCATCAATGACTGAAGAGCAATGGGCGGTGAATGGTAAGCGCGAAGGCATTTTCAGTGTGAAGATTTCGATTCCCTCAGTAAGATAGGCCTACATTAAGCGCAGGTGCCTATTCCTCTGCGCAACTGTTCATCCACCCTCTCTGTGTGTGTGTGTGTGTGTGTGTGTGTGTGTGTGTGTGTGTGTGTGTGTGTGTGTGTGTGTGTGTGTGTGTGTGTATGTGTGTAAAGTGGCCGATCCACGCATGTGGAGCTCTGGCATCCGAGAGTCTTTGCCTTGCAACCACGCACTTAGTCACATTAAGGCCAAGTAGGCCTAACTAACGGCTTTTCACCTGTATTTTACAAAAACACAAAACGATGGCCCAATTCACACAGATAGAGAAATAAGGACATGCGCTGTGTTGTTTTCTGATCCCCCTGACTGCACTACTGACTACTTTGTGCGCCATGGGCCATGGCGCTATTTGGAGTGTGCTCACTGCTTAGTAACGCGAAGAAGTGTCCATTTCTTGTCATCACGCTCGCCTTTCTGAGTGCCTTTAGCACTATTTCAACAGACTAGGGCAGTTGCATAATGTCCATTTTTGAACTTGTTGTAGCCTACGATGTAGTTTGGAGTTCTTGTGGACTAAGGCATAGCCTACAATGCAAGGAAAACAAGAAGGATCACCGCACACTGGTGCCTTTTAAAAAAAAATAATGAACAGCGCATTTCGCAATGGCAACTTATAGGCTACATGTAATTCCGTGCCTATGCTTGTTGGGAGTTTAATCCAAATATGCTATTAGTTTTGTTATGTATGGAGATAGGTGAGCGATTAAATACTCTGCATTCTTGCGAGATGCTGCTTTTGGTGTGGGTTCAAATCCCGATTGGAATAAAACAAGATTCTTTTTTTGGCGCAGCTTTGATTGATCGGAGCTCGTGAAACACGATTGTGGAACATAGAATTTCCTACTATATTCGGACAATATTCCATTTTTGAACACTGTGTTGGTGGTTTTTTTTCAGCCCTGTTCGTAACATGACTAGACATGTGGTGTAGTATGGGTCAGAGGCTTGTGCACTTGGTGGCAGTAATCGATCGATGTTGCCTGAACTCTGCCTGAACCCGCCCCAAACCACGAGAAAGAGTGACGTGCTTCCCAAAACAAAGGTGAACTAGCTAACCATGCTATTCGTTCCAATTCCGACAGTAGTACTAACGAACAGCCCCTACTTCGTTTTGCAGCAACACCTGAGTCGTTCGCTCCAGCATCGGACGAACGACTAACTACATTACTTGTAAACATTGGGACTTTGTAAGTCCGAACGAAGTGTTCCAGAAACAGTTTTGTCGCACCTGAGTCGTTAGTTGCTACGTTAGTTAGCAACGAAGGTTTCGAGAATCGTAGCCCTGGCTGTGCTCTCTTCAACCTCTGATTGTTGGAAACTGCTGTCAATCAAAAAATGAGCTCACATGGTTGGCTGCTTAGCATCTTGCCCCTCCTCACAACACGAGTGTTTGTAAATGTGCAAACCTATGTACAATATAAGCCACACCCCATGTATACAATGGGCAAGAGATGTCAAATGAACATGTTCCTGTGTGTGTGTGTGTGTGTGTGTGTGTGTGTGTGTGTGTGTGTGTGTGTGTGTGTGTGTGTGTGTCTGTGAGTAAGCTCACAATCCATATGCCATTCATCAACAACAAAAGAAATCAATCAATATTTACTGCCTCTAATTGATCTCTCTTTTTTGCTCCCGGAAACCAGAACACACACACAAACACACACACACACACACACACACACACACACACACACACACACACACAAGTAGGCTATGCCTTACGCACACCCACCCGCACGCACACGCGCGCACACGCACGCACACGCACGCACGCACGCGCACACGCACACACACACACACACACACACACACACACACACACACACACACACACACACACACGCACACACGCACACACGCACACACACACACACACACATCAACGGACAGTCTGACAGCTGGGGTAGAATTACCATCTGTGTATAAAGTTAAAGCTCCCATATCGATCTAGGACCTACATGTCGGACCAAAGCAGAAATACCAACAGAGAAACAGTCAACAGTCCCACAAACAATCCTTGGCCATGGCAGGCGTAGTAGGCCAACTTTTACAACACAGGGGACCCAGGTTGGACTCCAACCGAATGTCATTTCCCGATCCTACCCAATTTCTTTGTCTCACTCACTTCCTGTCACCATCTCGCACTGTTCTATCAGATAACTGCACAAAAGCCCCTACATTATTTTTATTTTTTTAAAAGACCTTGCCAAACATTAGGGCACTGGGTTACTGCGCCGGCGACGCGGGTTCGATTGCGGCCCGGGTCATTTGCCGATCCTTCCCAGTCTCTCTCTCCCTCCATTCATGTTTCGTCTCTCCTCCACTGTCCTGTCTAAAATATAAAGGCAAAAAGCCCATAAAATACAATTTTTTAAAAGTTTTTTTTTAAAAACTACATGAATACACATCGAAAAAAATATGTTTGCCACTCTATTGGTTGTGTGGAATTGGGCCTACACTGTCAGGAGGGAGGCTGCTTTGACATGCATTGATTTTCCTGTTTCCTCTTTCCTGAAATCTATCTTCATCCGGTAACCTAAAGCCAGCGTGCTAACTGATATATGTCTTTAAACGATTGCAGAAGGATAGTCCAGTTAGGGAACGTTCATGAGGGGAGTTGGTTAGTACGTCTACAGTCTACGCCAGTGATTCTCAAAGTGTGGTGCGGGGACCACTGGTGGTCCGCGACAGAGCTCAGGGAAGGGATTTCTACTTTCCTGAGACGAGCTAGCAGTAGGCCATATTTGTAACATAATTACAAAGCTAAACATAGCTGAAGTCTCATTTCACCGCAATAAGGGGTCTTACACACTAGGGCGGTAAAGCGTTGCGAAATGGCCGCGATTTTTACCAGCGTTGGTGAAAATACATTGAAACATATCTGTCCTTACACACCAACCGGCGGTAGTCGGGCGTCAGCAGCGCAGGAGCCAGCTCCGCACAGCGCTGCATTTGGAAAATAGAACTCGAGCGTATTTTTCACGCCGGCGGTGTGACTGGCCGTGCACGCCAACGCTGTCTGTGTGAAAGGCAGAGAAAAACACACCGGCCGAAACTAAGCAGAAAGACCGCGTTCGTCCCGCGTCCGTTCCGTTCGGCTTCGGTATGTTTGACCCCTTACACCACAATAAGACATGCTTATAATGTGACTAAAAAGTGAGTGATCTGCATCGAAATTAACAATGTTAAACAAGCACCCCATAACTGCACAGGTGGTCCCCGAACATTTTTGGGAGGACAAAGTGGTCCTCGGTCTGAGAAAGTTTGAGAAACAATGGTCTACGCTGTTTCTATGCAGCATAGCATACAAATGGCAACAATGGAACTATGGGCAGCTGTGGCTAGTGGTTAGGGAATTGCTCTTTCAATCTGGGGGTTGTAGGTTCGAATCCCACCCCTTACCTCTCCCTACACCTCCATCCATGGCTGAAGCAACTAAAGAGCACATAACCCCACATTGCTCCAGGGACTGAAACCAATACCCTGAAAAAGAATAACTGTAAGTCGCTTTGGAGTGTCAGCTAAGTGTAATGTAATGTAATGTAACTAAGAGTTTCTGGTCTGAACGGACCATTTAAACCACTGCAAAAGTTTTTCATGCCAGGAGTTGGCTGCTATCTACTCTCTATTTATGACGGAGAACCAACTGCAATAGCTTTTGGTTTGAGTGGACCATTTAACTACTGTAGCCGTGGTAAGTAAATCAGTGTCATGATATAAAATACCCCACAGGGTCTACATCTTCACTGGTGACTGACTGTAAATAAACTTAGGTAGCGCCAGTGTCTTTTAAACATAGACAAGACTTGGGATTTCCCTTCAACAACTCTGTATGTCTGTGTGTGTGTGTGTGACGTGCGTGTGTGTGTGTGCCGTGGGAGTGCGACGTACACATGCTAATTTCAGAGTGTATAAGTGCTGATTTTAGAGTGTGTCTTGTCTTATCATATAACTTACTGTATCAGAGTGCCAGAGTCATTTTTAAACTTAGACAAGACTTGGGATTTCCCTTCAACAAGTCTGTGTGTGTGTGTGTGTCTGTGTCTTGTGTGTACGCTAATTTCAGAGTGTATAAGTGCTGATTTTAGTGTCTGTCTTGTAAAGTCATATGCCATATCAGTATAGATACCAGCATTACATAATATCATGTAGCCTCCTGTATATCCGAGTGCCTCCCTGGCTAGGTCATATACTTGACATGGCACCGTATAAAAATACCCAAAATAGTATTATGGGGGAAGATGGGTTTCTTCACACAGCTACAGGGTGGATAGGGCTTCACATTCACTTCTCTCAATGGTGTCCTTATTACAAGACTGTTTGCTGACTATGTCATATGAAATGTGTTTAATTGCATAAATAAGCATGATTTCTCACCTTGGCAAGGCATATATAGTGCATACCGCATGTCAATAAAAAGAAAAGAAATTAAAACCCAAAGAGGCAACAGTAAAATTTTCCAAATATAAACTGATTAGTTTCACTCCAGATAGTGAAAGTGAAAGCGTGAAATCCTTCAAAAATTATATTTCAATCCATACGGTAGCGGCATTAGCTGTGGTTCCAGCACCTGACTTCTGCTACTGAAAATGTCAATGACTCAAAAACAGGGCAGGTCAAATGCAAATTGCATGGAGAAGACTCTTCTATAATTGTTCATGACATTTTTGACAGCCATCTGGGAAAGGTCAAGGATGCGCGCAATCAGGCCACTCTGTGTGTGTGTGTGTGTGTGTGTGTGTGTGTGTGTGTGTGTGTGTGTGTGTGTGTGTGTGTGTGTGTGTGTGTGTGTGTGTGTGTGTGTGTGTGTGTGTGTGTGTGTCTGTGTCTGTGTGTGTGTCAGGTCAAGGAGATGCCTAATCAGGACAGTCCATGTGTGTGAGCACTGAGCACATATAGGTGTTTCTGAAGCACATGTGTGTACAGCAGCAGAGCTGACCAGACCTACTTAGGCGGGTGGTGTGTGTGTGTGTGTGTGTGTGTGTGTGTGTGTGTGTGTGTGTGTGTGTGTGTGTGTGTGTGTGTGTGTGTGTG
>NC_085873.1:38796042-38801042 GCF_034702125.1 Engraulis encrasicolus | reverse complement strand
ACTTACAGTCCCCTCAAACACACACACTCACAGAGGCGCACACAAACACACATAATACACACACAGCCACAGATGTGCAAAAAACTGGCACACACACTCTCTGCCAGCTCACTCCAACCACGTGCCAAATCTGTGCCACCACAACCCCAGCTGGTCACCAAGCACAGCCAACACAAGATGCCTAGCCTTGCGCGCCATCTTACGTACTTCCGCCAAAAGACTGGCTCCGTACTAAATGAAATGGTAGTATTATGGGATGGTCAGGGCCAGACTACAAGATGCCTGCACTGTGCAATGATCTCTCTCTCTCTCTCTCTCTCTCTCTCTCTCTCTCTCTCTCTCTCTCGATTGCTCGCTCTTTTATCGCTCTCTCACTTCTTCATTGCTCCTTCATTCTCTCTCTTCCTCCCCCCTCCTCTCTCTCTTTCCTCCACTCCGCTCATTTCTCTTGCATTTGTGCGTTCACACTTTCACCTTGTTACCTTTTACTGTGTAATTCCCTCTCTTCTTTCCTCTTCTTTCCACTGTCGTCCATTCATATTGCAGTTCATTCCTCTTCTCTTTCATCCCCTAACATTCCTTCATCTAGTTCATTCCCACTTTCTCTTTCTTTCTTTCCTTTCTCAGACTCTCCCTCTCTCTCTCTCTCTCTCTCTCTCTCTACATCACACACTTGATTTATGTCTCCCATGTGACTGTCACTCGTCCTCCCTTTCCCCCTCTCCTCCTCCTCCTCTCCTCCGTTTCCTCTTCCCTCCATCCCACTCTCTCCCTTTCCTCTTTCCTCACTTTCTCTCCTCCCATCTCGTGCACTGCTGTAGTGGATCCTCTCTCACTCACATGCATATGCACTCTGTCCTTCTCTCTCTCACACACACACACACACAGAAACAGACTCTCTCGCGCACACACACACACACTCTCTCGCGCACACACACACAGAAACAGACTCTCTCTCTCACACACACACACTCTCTCTCACACACACACATGCGCATACACACACAAAATCTCTATCTATCTCTCTGTATCTCTCTCTGTCTCTCTCTCTCTCTCTCTCTCTCTCTCTTCTCTCTCTCTCTCTCTCTCTCTCTCTCTCTCTCTCTCTCTCTCTCTCTCTCTCTCTCTCTCTCTCTCTCTCTCTCTCACACACACACACTGCTGTCGATTCCCCTCGAGCACTCAACACCATCAGGCTCCACCCCTGAGGAAGTCCAATTGACCAATCAGCGATCAGGTGGACCTGTGTGTGTGTGTGTGTGTGTGTGTGTGTGTGTGTGTGTGTGTGTGTGTGTGTGTGTGTGTGTGTGTGTGTGTGCTAGGTCCCATGCTAGGTATGGAAGCAGGCTAGTCAGCACTTTCCACACTTGCTGCAGGGAGGAGAGGAGGTTACACCGAGGGAGATATCGTTTACTCACCAGCACTCAGTGCCAGTGTGTGTGTGTGTGTGTGTGTGTGTGTGTGTGTGTGTGTGTGTGTGCGCGTGCGTGCGTGCCTGCGTGTTTGTGTGTGCGTGCGTGCCTGCCTGCGTGCGCTTGCCCATCTGTGCATCTTTGCCAGGATGCATATTTATGTTTATACCCAGATGTGTATCGGTTTAGTATATTTTGGACAATGCATTTGGACCACTAAATGGCTGCAAGTGTTCACACTATTGTGTGGTTAGCCCAACAGAGGCCCAAAATAAATCCTATACAGTTCGAAGAGGAGATGTCTGCGCTTCAGCCTTGGTGGTACTCACCGTCGAGGACAGCAGTATCAAGACAAGCTGGGCTATTTCACAGTGACTAGACCCAGGGATGACTGGAGCACTCAGCATTTTTTTAGAAGTTTTTTATTATTTTGGTGCACAAAATGACAGAGTCACTGAGGAAGGCGCAGGTGCGCCGAAACGTCAGTCATTTTGTGCACCAAAATAATTTTTTAAAAATCTCTAAATAAGTTGCTGAGTGCTCCAGTCATCCCTGGGTCTAGTCACTGTGAAGTAGCTCAGCTTGTCTTAAATCCTATACAGACTTAGCCTAGTGATCTAAACTAACTATAAAATATTAGTATGGAATCGCTCCATTCAGATAGCTGAGTGTTGTGCATGGGACAAAACCGTTGCATTTGCGCTGCGTTTTCGAACACTATGACCAATCAATCAAATCACCTTGTTTCTTATAGGCCAGTGTTTCCCAAAATGTTTTGCCCTACTTAACCCCTTAGCCATTTTGTCATATGATAAGAAACTAGGGTTGCCAACCGTCCCTTGATACACGGAATCGTCCCTTATTTGGAAGGTAAATCCCGCATCCCTTACTGAACTGATAAAGGGAAGGACCCCCAGAGCCCACGCGACTGACCTGTCCCTTATTTCCATTTCGGGAAATTGGCAACCCTATAAGTAACCCGCTCACTCATGCTCTATATCGGTTCTACCAATGTGACTATACTCCATGTATTTCTTATTACATTTTTCCACGGACCCCTAGAGGTACACGTATCCCTGGTTGGGAAACACTGTTATAGGCTACTGTAGCCATTCAGCTTGCACTGTCCTGCCAAAGTCTGCCTAAATGTATGAAAAAGAGAAGGGGGACAATGCTGCATTGTGACTAGTGGGCATAGGCTCTGGCCTGTTGTGGAGAGCAGGGCTAGACCAACTCATAAGCCAAAAATATTCCTTGGCTGCTAGGCGGGTTAATGAAGCAGTTTCTTAGGCTAGGGGGCTACGGTTAAAGGTGCACTGTGAAATATTTGAAGTAGTTTATTTTCAGAATTTGTGCTGCCCTTTTATAAATCAAAATTGCACTTTTCATACATGAAAAAATGAAAGAATAAGATAGACATTTTCAGCTGCCAAACTTACTATACTTTGGTTATGCTAGTAGGCTATATATTAGTTTATTAACTGACTTCATTTCATGAAAAGATCAAGCAATAGGCAGAACAGTTTCAATGAGCAGCAGCGTATTTGCTGGCCATCATCCTACACAGTGAACTTTTAAAGCAAATCCTACACATACTGTATACAATATACATACAGACTATACAATAGCACCCATGAACATTAAAGCTATTAATGCTAATCCGGCCTACACTGACTACATGGGACCAGTGAACGCTGATGCTAACGCTATACTGACAACTGTGAACCCTGATGCTAACGCTACACTGACTACTGGAACCTGTGAACGCTGATGCTAACGCTACACTGACTACTGTGAACGCTGATGCTAACGCTACACTGACTACTGTGAACGCTGATGCTAACGCTACACTGACTACTGTGAATGCTGATGCGAACGCTACACCAAAGAAGGTGGATCTAACAAGAAGCGTCATTTTGTTTCTTTTCCAGTATCCACTTTATGTCGGATGAACGCCCCTTTAGGAGACCTTCGGTTAGGAGACCTTCGGAGTCCTGAGGTTGAGAATCAATGAAGTCATCGTAGTGCTGTAGATGGCGGTAGCGCACGTCTTGCGCAAACATCTCAAAAAGAGAAGAAGAAGTAGGGGACAACGCCCCCTTAGGAGACCCAACTTGAGCACACACTTTTGCATTGAGTGGGCGTGTTTTGCGTTATCTTGGTTTGATTCAGTATTTTTGGCTACACTGACTACTGTGAACGCTGATGCTAACGCTACACTGACTACTGTGAACGCTGATGCTAATGCTACACTGACTACTGGGACCTGTGAACGCTGATGCTAACGCTACACTGACTACTATGAACACTGATGCTAAGCTAACGCTACACTGACTACTGGGACCTGTGAACGCTGATGCTAACTCTACATATACTGACCATGCAGTGCGCCAGATGGTACAGTAGCCTCCGCTGCATAGGATGCTGACTGAAGAGGATGTGACCTTCAGAGGAGCGTCCCACAGAGAGGAGGAGGAGAGAGAGAGAGAGAGAGAGAGAGAGAGAGAGAGAGAGAGAGAGAGAGAGAGAGAGAGAGAGAGAGAGATGAAGGAAGAAAAGGAGGTGTGGATGAGATGGTCGGGAGACAGAATTGGGTTAAAAGGCATTAAAGCAGTTAAAGAAAGAAAGAAAGAAAGAAAGAAAGAAAGAAAGAAAGAAAGAAAAGATTCTCATACAGGAGAGGCACTAAGGGATTGGCCTAAAAACTATACAATGCTGTTTAACAGATATAGAGAGGACGAGAGGACAAGATAGCCTACACTATAAGACAGGAGTGTAAGGATGACAGTAGCTGCCAAGGCACAGGGCAGATGGGCACCACAGGGGTGGCACAGGGTCACATGTGAGAAATGACCACCACAGGATGGACAGAAGAGAAGAGAAGAGAAGAGAAGAGAAGAGAAGAGAAGAGAAGAGAAGAGAAGAGAAGAGAAGAGAAGACAAGACAAGACAAGAGAAGACCAGAGAACACCAGAGAAGAGAAGAGAAGAGAAGAGAAGAGAAGCAGAGGAAAGGAGAAGAGAAGAGGAGAGGAGAGGCAGAGAGAGCACTGACCGCCTAGGGATACAGGGTAGAGGAAGGGAGAGGTTATGAGGCTTTTAAAACACACTGTGAATCTCCGGTTTAAAATGTGTGTCTCCTCTCTTTTATGGAGAGGTGGTTTGTAAGTGTGATTGTTCTTTTCCATACACACTGAATACTACAGTCTTGGGGTGTGTGTTTGTTAGGGGGTCCATCTGCATAACAGCACAGTTGGCAGCTAGACTTGTTCTCTCTCCCTGTTCAGCATCACTAAGCGTCTAACAAGCCAGCACAATCACTACTGCACTACAGCAACCTATTTACATCTTCACAGAAATACGCTGCTCTGTTCGGTGCCATCACACACACACACACACACACACACACACACACACACACACACACACACACACACACACACACACACACACACACACACACACACACTTCTTCTGTGCCAACGGACACTTTTCACTGGGGATCAGTGATGACCCACAACACAAACACACACACACACACACGGTCCAAAAATAAATCAGCTTTTCTGGTTTATGAGTATAAGGACAA
>NC_085873.1:38746042-38788542 GCF_034702125.1 Engraulis encrasicolus | reverse complement strand
GGTTAAGAATCACTGTGCTATATGATGGGAAAGAGTGTGTGTGTGTGAAAAAAAAAAACACTGTGCACTGTGCAGGCACCATTTTAGTCCACTTTTTAAAATAAATATTGAGTTCAGCCAACGACGTCATTCCTGATTTTGACTTTGGCCCTCAGTCAATGTGAGTTTGACACCCCTGGCCAAGGGCACCAATTTGACTACAAACGGCCCTGCCAGTAAACGAGACTTCTAAGGACACGTGCTGAGTGTGTTACAATATGCGACCTTGCCTCCTCCACTTGTGCTTGTTTCCTCGTACCAGGAAGTAATATGTCATGATGACATCACTGACAACAGCATTATATTTCAATATCTTGCAAAAGCTCAATTGTAAAGTCTTTTTCTCATTTGCAATTGGGATGGTGAATGAAAAACAGTCCATCAAGAGTTGTTGTGGCTAGGCTGACAGCTGGGAAACTTAATCGTTTTCTACACGGAGGATGGGCCAGGAGGCGGGGCGAGGCCACAAGCACAAGTGGAGGAGGCAAGGTCTCATATTGTAAGGCACTCGCTGTCTCTTACCCTTAGCCTTTCGTCGGCAACTGAGTTTTTATTCAGACTTTTCTATCTTTTATTCTTTCAGCCCAAACATACTACACAGTCCATCCCAGACCTTTCACCTTTCACCTTTCCACAGTGGCCAATTAGCCATCCTCATGTCTGCTCTCTCGCACGGCTTTCTCCTGACTATCTCCTAGTCCAGTGGATCTCAACCTGAATAAACTTCCCCTGGACCTCATCATGCGTATCTCAGCGCACCCCCTTAAAGGAGTATGCCACTATTTTGGGGCTTAATACAGTTAAAATCATTGGCTGGGGTTTATGAAGGTGGTAAAGTGTCTTATTTTTCATGTTAAGCGTTGTCTTGCTTTAAGACAAGTTAAAAGAGGGAATATGTCGCTAAGCTAGTGAAAGTCAATGGATCCGTGTAGCATTGTAGCATGCTACACGGATCCATTGACTTTCACTAGCTTAGCGACATGCTCCCTCTTTTAACTTGTCTTAAAGCAAGACAACGGCTTACATGAAAACTAAGACACTTAACCACCATTATAAACCCTGGCCAACCCTGGCCCCAAAATAGTGGCATACCCCCTTAACCTCATCATTAGCCGGCCCTGCCAACACCCTCCTAAGCATTAAAAAAATGAAATGGACTAAAGCAACCCAGTGGCAACTAAGCTGTATCCTTCTCAATGCCCCCCACAGGGCTCAGGGCTCCCCAACGCCCCCCTAGGGAGCTGTAGAGCCCCCGTTGAGAAACACTATACTAGTCCCTCTCTCTACAACTCTACCTCTCAGCCCTCCTCTCTCTCTTTCTCACTAAAACACACACGCGCATGCGCAGACCACATACACACAGTCTCTCGCTCCCTCTGGACAGGGCTAGAAGAGTGTCCTTTCTCTTCGGTGACATAAATTGGAGTCATTTTTCTGTGTTACGGCGGAACGTCACCCCATCTCCCCTTAGGACATCTTCCTCTCTCTCTCCTCTCCTCCCTCTTCTTTTTATCCTCACTTTGAATCGTACAGAATGCAACAGATACGCGCACACACACAAATGCACACCTATCCTAGATGTCTCAATTGTCCTTGGCTGTGCTCTTGATAGGTGTACCACGGCCTGTTCTGTTGTGTGGGCCAGAGAATCAATGAAACAAAGTTGTTGACCTTAGCTATGACAGGCTACAGAGATGGCCAGGGAGCAACTCATTTCGTCACAACAAGGCAAGCAAGCTATTGTTTCAAATTGCAGTCAGCAATTCAATATGCTTCACTATTGGACAATATGGATGTGTTAACACCACATCATGTTATGCTTGAGTCAAAACAAACGTTGAAACTAACCTATAGCCTACTCAAGAACCACTCTCAATTTCAGCACTGGCTATGACTAAAATAGCCTACCATGGATACAAATGTGTTACAGATATTTGTGGATTGCTAGCCTATATCAATGTGCATACTGGATCAGACAGTGTCTTTTACAATCAGACTAGGCCTACTAGATTGGAAAGTCTTGAAAAAATGTCAACAACAATCTGGTAGAATCATGAAAGGTTCAACATGTTCTGTCCGACAAACACTGACATCACCAAAGAAGAGACACAAACGTCAGTAGGCTATCCCACAGCGAGTTTGCACTTAAACAATGTAACGTCTCTGCATGGCCTTATTTCCCATGTTTTCACAACACCGGAATAAAAAAGGGTCTCATTTCTAGTGGGGACAGCGGCAAATCTGTCAAACTTCACTGCATTTGTGAAGCATAACGGAGTAATAAAGCCCAGCAGTGTGCATGACCTTTCATTTGGCATTGGAGAAAACCGACACTTCAGGGGCAACAAATGTCCCATAGCAGGAATGATCACACTGCAATCCAACTCTTTCGGCTACGTTTTGAGCGTCACGGCCAAGTAACTGCCTTGGTCAGAGAGGCAGTGGATCCTAAGAATTTTCGGGGAGAGCTCTGAAAACACAGTGGCCAGAGACCGTATCCTGCGTTATAGAGGCATGCCGCATGTCACTTACCACCGCACCGAGGACCGTTCTGTTGTCAAGGCGGCGCGTGGACTTCCACTCTGTTCGCGTGCGCTGCATGCGGGGGTTCTATAGCGTATGTCCCGCGCGACTACTGCAGCCAAAGCAGAAGCAGCAGCACTACCACACGCTGGTGTTGTCACTGCAATCCGCATATAGATCAGCTGAGCTACCCGTCCTCTTCTCCCACAAGATCAGCCCCCAAAACCTAATATAGCGCTGAGCGCAGTGAGGACGGATTGTGTGTTTGAAATTATTCAGCGTCTCAGTCCATTTTTTCAGTGATTCATATTTTTGTCTGTTATTCAAACGATAGGACGAGCGGAGGACGCCGCTAGCACACCAACTTAGAGCACCTAGACCACATTCACTCACTCACTCACCCTCCCAACCGGTGCGAGCATGCCCAGTTAGCACTGCGCTCCTAGACTTGAAATAGTAATCGCTTGCAGGTGTAAGGGCTTATTCAGGTAAAGTCCCTCAAAACCAGTAGTGACCAGAGGTATGAAATTCAAACAAGTCTACCCAGGCTGTGTGCACCTGTATAAAAATGGGAACGACCGTTCAGCTGTCCTGGCAATGTCCTCGTTTCAATGAATGCTGGTAGAAATCGCTTTTTGTTTTTTGAGTGGGTGTTTGGGAGAACGGGAAGGCATCTTTTTTTAAAGACTTCCCAACGTCCAATCGGCTAATATTACATAAGCAAATTAGGCTAAATATATCCAGTGCTGTACAACCCAACCCAGCTACTCACCCATCCTATTTAGGCTATAGTTAGTCGTCCTACCCAGAAGTAATGCATGTGGGGTGCATACTTCCCCAACCCATTCCACCGATGCGTGATGGATTTAATTCGGAGCCGTAGTTCTAATGACATCCAATTCTCACAAAATAAGTTTAAGACATCTAAAACGTTCCAAGAGAAATGTTTGAACTCCACCCCGAATATAGCATTGCTCATTTCACTTGAAACCCATTCGTTGACCCTAGATTTAATGCAGTACACACCCATTGGATATCATCTCCATTTCCCTTACGAAATCGGCGAGATAAGTCTACAGCATGCAATTATAGGCAACCCTTGCTACAGTTCAGAAACCACCAAACCTGGAGAAAAGCGCCATCTGTTGGACATTAGTGGGTGCGCAATTACGCCCATAATTTCTTAAATACATTCCCTTTTTTTTGCACAACTTGTCAACAGTAGCTCACAATAATAAGAGCCTGCTATAGAACATAGGCCTATTCTTGCCATTTTAAACTGTGGGCTAGACCTACTACTTTTAAATGGAGTAAATATGTACTCTAAAACATGAACTGAATATAAAAGTTTATTCAAGATGTAAGATAAAGTTCACAGGAAAATAGAATCAAATTTTTAAGACTTAAGATTTAAGACACAAAAAAAATCCAAAATGCTACAAAACGACATTAGCCTAATAAGTGCAGCAGGTAGGCCTACATGCCATGTGAACAAACACACTGGGCGGGCACAAAGTTAAGCCATCCTTTCATATAGTTAAGGGAAGATTCATTATACAATGCAAATATGAAGTAGTAGCAACATGAACCAAAAGAGCGCGCGCATTTTTTTTAGCTGCAGAACAGTTCAACCATAGTCACTCCTACAGGTTATTGTCGCTCCACTCCCGCATGGCATTGTAGGCGGCTCCCTGATGCCCGGCGTTGGCGGTGGTGGTATTCTCCATCCATCCCTGGAACTGGTTGCGGTTCTCGTTCACCGTCAGGTACTTGCCCAGGACGTCGGTGGCCTTGGAGTAGCCCTGCGCCTTCAGCTGACTGCCGGTGACCTTGCCAATGCCGGGGACGGCGGTGACCGGCTTCCCCTTCATGGGCTCGGAGCAGAAGGCCTGGTGCTTCTTGGACGTGGAAGACATGGTTGGCAACAGAGGTTTGGGAAAGCGGTTGGTGGCTTTTGCGCACGTGTTCCTCAGACAACCTGTGGACATTTCAGCAGGGCCGCGTCATTCGATTAATCACTTGTATCAACTCAATTGAAACCAACCAAGCCTTTCCCCATTGTCCAAAAAAGGCCATTAGTTAACGGTTTTACTTTCATGAATGACTTCTGTGCCTAAAACCCTATAGCCGATGATTAGCTACTGACTAAACGGTATGATAAGGCGTTTGGCGAGGTTTATTTCCTCCTTATAATCAATTCAGGCACATTTCCACATGAATAATCAAACAAAAACATTAACATTCAACATACATGGCTAAGCATCACGTTAAGTCGATGACTTTATGACATTCTAGCAATTTATCGTTGGCTACACTCACCTGCTCTTTAAAATTCCAAATATCCACGCAAGAGGAAGAGGAGATTGGCGCAAGTTAATTTTATACTGCAGCGAATCCCGCGAGACAAAGAAAACACGTAGGCAGACTCATCCTCTCAAATATCCCTGACCTGAGTTCAAAATGAACGCTGATTGGCATCACTAATGGCAGAAACAGTATTGATTTTAAACATTAGTATTTTTACAAAATTAGGCGGCCAAATCTGCCCGCCTACGTTTATTTGGCCCGTGAGGTCATTTCAAATGTGTATTATACAGCTCCAGGCCACTTTATTAGAATAGCATGAAAAAGTTGATTTATTTCCATAATTCCATCAATAATATTAAACTGTCATGGATTATAGATTCATGGCCCAGTTTTTTAACTATTCCAATCATTAAATTGTTTATTTTTACACATTTTGGTCTTCCAGCTAAAAAAAACCATGAATTGGGGAATTCGCATCATTAGAATAGGCTATTGTAATAAAATCACAATTTTGTTCATCAAAATTTGTTTCACATCAGTGCACATCAAACCAGTTGAACTTTGGTACTTACTACACAACATGCAATGTTCAATACTTGGTTAGGACTCTCTCTGTCTTAATATTATTAATAATAACGGCCATGATGCGTTTAACATTGAAGTCAATGGCAGAAACAGTGCATGGGAGTAATGGAAGGCCAGATATCCTTGATGCTTTGCCATCAGCTGTTTTTGTATAGCTGACCTGGTGTCCCACACTTCACTCTTCAATATACCCTGTAGATTTCCATGCCACGTTTTGTCGCTAACTCACCGGTTTAATTCTAAATCACCAGAAATGACACCCCATTGAAAATGAATGGGGTTTTATTTCTGGTGAGTTAGAATTAAACTGGTGAGTTAACACCAAAATGTATCTACGGGTATATTGAAGAGTGAAGTGTGGGACACCAGGTCAACAAACAAGAACAGCTGACGGCAAAGCATCAAGGATATCTGGCCTTCCATTACTCCCATGCACTGTTTCTGCCATTGACTATTAAGACAGAGAGAGTCCTAACCAAGTATTGAACATTGCATGTTATGTAGAAAGTGCCAAATTTCAACTGATTTGATGTGCACTGATGTGAAACGAATTTTGAAGAAGAAAATTGTGATTTTATTACAATATTCTAATAATGCGAATTTCCCAATTCATGGGTTTTTTGAGCTGGAAGGCCAAATTATGTAAAAAGAAAAACTTGAATGATTGGAATAGTTAAACAACTGGGCCATGCAACTACAATCCATGACACTTTAACATTATTGATGGAATTATGGAAATAAATTAACTTTTTCATGCTATTCTAATAAAGTGGCCTGGAGCTGCAGGCCTACTTGGCCCACATACCGGTAGGCCTACACCATTAATATAGTGTAATAAAGATTTGAACATGAAATTTAGGGCCCTTCTCAAAACCTAGGACAGTGCACTTCCAAGTGTATCAGTCTAATTAGTCACGTCCAGTGATTTGGTGAACTCTACGGAAAATATCCAATCACTGGGGGTGGCTAATAAAGAGTATCCAATCACTGGGTGTGACTAATTAGGCTGATACACTTGGAAGTGCACTGTCCTAGGTTTTGAGAAGGGCCCTCTGTGAGTGGGCCCAGGCCAGTGAAACAGCTCACACTCATATGTGACAGAAAAAGCCTATGTGTAGGCATAGGCTATTTGAACTATGATGGGAATCTGTCTGTGAAATTTAAATACGAGTGTGTATGCACAATAATTGAGTCTGTTTTTTAAACAGGCCTAGGCTAAATTTTGAGTTTGGCCCACAACTTTGTTCCAGGTTTTGATGTTGGCCTTCGGTCAATTTGGGTTTGACACCCCTGGCGTAGAGTTTCTTAAATATGGTCCAACATGGTGTCGAAGCACAACAGCAGAGATTCTAAGATTATATTTTGAGTCTGTCTGTCCGGTGTAACTTTAATATGAAAGACTGCCATGTCATAACTGACGAGTTACCGAACTGCCTGCATCTGCCAATGCCTGCACTGTGGTCACAATATAGGTTACCAGAATTCTTAATTTATCTGGCAATATGCTTCGGGCATAGGCTACCGTACACTGTGATGTGCTTTTGCTTAAACTTATAATGTATAGTTGTGATGTTTTGACAGGCAGTAACATGCAAAACCACTAATGTGGAAGACATTAAATGTCTTGCCCTAGGCTACTTCACTCAGTTGTGCGACCTTTTAAGCATATTTAAAATCACACTGACATTGAGTCAACACAAAATGCCAATATTTATTGAACAAGATTACAATGTGTTTCTTATACTGTGTCCAACCAATGAATGCATTGAAATGAACGTGATTTAGTTGGATAGCATAAAGAAATTGAATTAAGGAAGAAAGAAGATGGAAAAAAAAACGTGGCCAACCACCTAATACAATAAAGAGGCATCACAACCTTTTTTTTTTAAACAGGGTACTTGACATCAGAACTTTTTCAAACTGGGCACTTGGCCTCTATTACAGATTGTGTTGACACCACTCCCGCATAGCATTGTAGCAGTCCTCCAGCTGGGTAGCGTTGGCACCGCAGACCTCCTTCAGCCATCCCTGGAAGTCGTCGGGGTTCTCACGCATAGTCAGGTACTTGCCGAGGACGTCGGTGGCTTTGGGGAACCCTTGAGCTTGCAGCTGGGCCCCGGCGACCTCGCCTATCCCGGGGATGGCGGTTACCGGTTTGCCCCGCATGGGTTCGGAGCAGAACGTCTGGTGTTCCGAGGACGACATGGTGGGGTTTGGTTTTACGCACGTGTTGGTCAGAACCTGCAATATTGTTTGCAAGGAATTGTTAACATCACACGTACACACGCATCCAAAATACCCAACTAACAAGTATAGGATAACCGAGTTACTGATCATTTGGGTCTAAGGCCTACCGTTGGATTATTTGTCCTAAAATTAGTGATGGCAGTCTGGCACAAGCGCGCCGGAACGTGTTTCAAACCATCAACTGTGAAAACCATTAAACCACTGTTCCGAAGTTTGCTTCAGTACGGAAAAACCACGTGATATATGACGTATGAAACAGTAAACTGGTTCAGTTTTCCGAAAGAAGCTGCAGTGTTTCGCGCTGCCACACGAACCAGCAGGCGCGCGCAAATGTGTTTGGACTTTTGCAGAGCCGTCTGCCAGGTTGCATTGGAGAGAATAGATATTTTATTGACTGCCATTAGGTCTATAAGTCCCACTTGATAGACAAGTAGACAACATCATCATACGTTATGAACACAACAAGGAGACGACATTAATGTTCAGCAACATTTTATTCTGATCGCCCAAAAAATAGCCTAATAATAAATTAATAAATAAATAAATGTGGCATCGTAGCCTTTGTAATGTCGTCTACCTCAACTGCCTCATCAGTAGCCCAAAATGTCAAATGTCTGGAAGTCAGTGTACAAAAGTATGAGAGCAGTCCAATATTGGGGATAATGTCGCAGATGATGAGGGCACAACATCTCATCTTATCGAATTGAGCCCGTTTAATTGCAAACATGACTTTTCACCAGGAGAGGGCCCTGTTACTGAAGCTTCAAGTACTAACCCATTTTTTGAAGCAATGTGCCTAATGGTTCAGAGCTTCAACAAAGCTTCATTGGCCCATCACTACCTAAAATCAACAATTTAAGTCTTGCCTAACAACCAGACGAAAGTCCTTGCGAATTTTAAAATGACATGAGTTTAGTGTAGCACAGCATTTATCCACGATAATTCATTTGAATCAACATATACCTTATTACACTGCCAAGTTTGGGAGGATATTTAGCGCGAGAGACTTTTATACTCGACTGTCTGTAGAAGCTCGCGAGACATAATGAGAACACTCCATCCTGCAGGTCTTAAAGCCATGTCATTCCTATAGGCTAATATTGTTTTTTTTAAGTCTTCCATCAAACAGGTGACAATAAGATTAATTTAAACTTAAGCTTTCCCATTGTCTATTATCAATGCAGATGAAAAACTTATCAGCCGATATGATGGACCAGGTCAAATCAGTTGATTATTTTATTCAATAGGCTTCCACCCAGCACAGTTTGCAGTCAATCCTGGTAGGCCATTATTTCCAAACTAGACCCACTGGTCCAGCACCTGTTCATGCAGTGATGTTCAATCCTGGATAATGCCACCTGGTGGGACTTTTCAGTGCCCATGGCCTTGTCTTCACTGGTTTTTGTGTACACACGGGCATATTCCATTTCGTTTAAAAGTTTATGATGAGAAGTTTCACTTTTTAAAAAGTGTACAAGAATACACTTCAAGCTAACGTAGACCTATGAATGCAAAGACAATGGGTAAGTTGAATCATTTATTGACTTAGTAACAAAGCTCCAGCAAAAAAAGACATTAGGCAATACAGACACACGTAACAAGTTTAAGAAATGTTTTCGGGTGCCGGAATGGTGTATAGCAACACACCATCCACAAGTGCAGTGGCTATTAGGCCATTGGGACCACTAGGTCATTTCAACATTTTGCCATTCCTATTAGGCAAGTAAGAACAGTAGCCTACAAAAGACAAAACATTTTATCAATGCCAACAGCAAAAATAAACAATGGCTGCGCAACTTTCAATAACTGAACAGTTCAATCATCGTGGCCTACAGGTTGTTGTCGCTCCACTCCCGCATGGCATTGTAGGCGGCTCCCTGATGCCCGGCGTTGGCGGTGGTGGTATTCTCCATCCACCCCTGGAACTGGTTGCGGTTCTCGTTCACCGTCAGGTACTTGCCCAGGACGTCGGTGGCCTTGGAGTAGCCCTGCGCCTTCAGCTGGCTGCCGGTGACCTTGCCAATCCCGGGAACCGCGGTGACTGGCTTTCCTTTCATGGGCTCGGAGCAGAACGCCTGGTGCTTCTTTGACGTGGAGGAAGACATGGTTGGCGACAGAGGTTTGGGAAAGCGATGAATGGCTTTTACGCACACGTGGTATTGCTCGCGGCCTGTGGACATAGAGGGTTATAATTCGGTTAGTTCACCACTGGGCTACTAGCTAAGCTCAAAATTCAATAGGCAGATTACATGCCACATCACCAAAGAAAAGAAAAAAATCAAGTTTCAACGTTATTGCCCTTTTACACGCGCGCCTTAAACATGGCCCAAAATTGCGAATTTAAAAAGGTGAGGCACTAGGTGCGATCGAGTTGTCATCAACGCATGAATGCGCATTTAGACAGCAATGCACCCTGGATGAAAATGCTGCATGACGGTTAGATTTCCTGTCAAACTTCAAAATTTCGTCGACGTTGCGTTGACGAGGTGACATGTCACATGGTGTAAAACTATCGCGGGATGAATGCGGCTGCAGTCAGATCTTGCAACCTCTGCAGTTGCTTATCCCCATCAACGCTGGTCTGTGAGGTCACGCGCCCATGAACTGGTTGGTCAAACAACTCTCTCACGTGTGTATATGGGTCTTGTCTCACACCTCTACACAAGTTTGCGCAGGTCCCCACTTCAGCTCCTCCTCACTGCCTGTCCCCCCACTCCTCACACGTGGTGTGTTAGTAGAGCAAACCGGTGCGAGCTCATCGTCTCGTTCATATTTGTGGCCGACTGCAAATGCGCTGTATTTAATAACACCCACATTGTGACAACAAGTTCTCGCTCACGTGCCTTTTGCAACATCGACGCTTGCAACAAAGTCGTATGGGCTTAGTGATAAACAAGCGATAACACAATCGGGTTACAATGATGGGACAACTATTTCGTAAGGCATGCCAACAATACACGAAAGTAGGCCTAGTAAAATGGATACCTTATCTACCAGTATTTTATGTTGTTCATCAGTCACAGTAATTGTCGTTTATCTCAGCGACTTTTCACAATAATTATATTGCAACTATTGATCACTTACTTGTTCCAGAAGTTTCCAAGTTCGGGAGAGGAAGATGATGTGGCGCCAGTTGGTTTTATACTGCAGAGAACCTCGCGAGGCAATGGGGAAACGCGTGAGTTTGTCATGCATTCGTAGATAATGAGATTTGGCATCATTAAATTGGTCAATAATAATATTAAAAATCATGTGAAGAATCATTAGTTAGTTGTGAGCTTGCAAATATTTAGACATGCCATCTGAAAAAAAAATTGGCATCTTAAGTAGGCCCAACAAACATAGGTTGGCCTATATACAGGTTAGTTAAAAACTGCTTTAAATATTTTTTTTGTTCGGATTGTGTTAATATGAAGAAAGTCAGTGTGACCATGACAATGTGGCGTGATCTGTTATTCCTGCTTTGACAAATTCTTCTTCGCAATTAAGTGTTTCACAGTAGGCCTATAATACGTTGAGAATAACTTTTCAGTGACAAACTAGTCTTCGAGTAAAAGTTATTGATAGTGTTTCCAATGTATCAATCCCATCCCAACACTCCAACAAATGCCGATTAGCAGCTGTCCCCACCTAAGCACTAGGAACTGCCATGTCATGATTGCCTGCACCTGCCACCTGCATGTAATCCTGAGTCATTCTTGCTTTCTTGCACAGCATCACTTACTGTGTGCTCTGAAGTTTTACTTAAATGGTCTATCGGGCATTTTTAGTTGTGATGCAGTTGCACCGTCTCTTATCCACACTCACTGGAGTAAAACATTCCATTAGCTCTAGTGTCAACTGGGCCTGGGCCTGTCTCAAAACCTAGAGCAGTGCACTTCCAAGTGTATCAGCCTAATTAGTCACGCCCAGTGATTGGATACTCTTTGGTGAACTCTACTGAATATCCGATCACCGGGTGTGACTAATAAAGAGTATCCAATCACTGGAGGTGACTAATTAGGCTGATACACTTGGAAGTGCACTGCACTAGGTTTTGAGAAAGTGCCTTGTGCCATCAAGAGAGTCTGCTGGTCCTTCCCGATGCAGCTGACCTGCAACCTACCAACCTTTTATATTCCAGAAAGTAAATACTGTCTTCAATGGTCTGTTAATTCCCTTATACCACTTAGGTTGTTTCTTCATTGTTATTAATACTGTACCGTACTGTAAGTATGTTAGCAGGGAATGTCAAACAAGTTTCACAGGGGTAAACCATGGCTGGATCTCAAATGGTGCACTTGTGCACTTCGGGCACTATGTTTCAGTGCGTAACTAATAGGTCATACGCACTGAAACATGAACACTGAAGTGCACAAGTGCACCATTTGAGATTCAGCCATTATGAAACTGCTTGCAAAACTCATACTGATCAGCAGAGGGCACCCTACTGCTATCTTTTTGCTTGACACTCATAGTAAATTCCATGGCTTTTTTTTCTTTTTCAGCATTTGGGCCATAGTCCGCGTGGACAGTAATGGGACAGAGATGGTGCACAGCGTATCAGTTCAGGAGGGTGAGGATTTCAGCCTTGCACTTTCTGTTGTATTGAATGACAAAACGTTTCTACACACACACACACACAATGCGGGTAGATCAAAGGGCATCAACCAGAGTGAACCTACAGATTGAAATCACTGATGGTGTGATTGTGTGATTAACCTGTAGTGCCCTACCTTTAGTCCAGCAGACTTGAACGGACAGGCCAAGTCTGTCTTAACTAGTCTGTCTTAACTTTGAGGAAGAGCTATAATATTTGGAATACTGTAAGACTGGTAATATTCTGAACTATTGGGCTTGTTGTGTCTACAATTGAAGAGCTTATTTGCAAAACGATGTATCCACTATTTTTGACTTTTGTATTTTATTATTGAAAATGACAGCTCAGAGGTCATATCACCTCTGTGTGCATTCTTGACATTCAAATATTTTGAGAACATACTTTTTCAATGTATAATGCATTTTGCAAAGCAGTGCAATGGAATGCCCAATACAAAATGTAAATTTCCCAACATTCTACAAAATGAGATACATCATTTTTCAAATAAACTCTTCAAATACTTGTGGAGTCGGTGCTGTGTCCCAACAAGCTAATACACCTGATCATGTATAACCAACACTGCCCACGGGGAACCAGGTTTGAGTCCATCCTGGGTCATTTCCCAACCCTACCCCATATCAGGACCGTATGTGTGGTGTCCCCGGGCACTAATTCCTCACAGGTGCACGTTATGCCCATAGACGCATAGTTGCGATGCCTACTCTGGCCACAATCTTATAAGGTGGTTCTTTAAAAAAAATAAAAAAAATAAGCCTTACCGTGGCCAACCGGTAGGGCACTCGCCTGCCATGCGGCTGACCTGGGTTCGATTCCCGGCCCAGATCCTTTGCCGACCCCTCCCCGTCTCTCTGCCCATTCGCCTCCTGTCCACCTCTCGTACTGTCCTGTCCATAATAAAAAGGCTTTTTTTTTAAAAAAGGAAAGAAAATATACGTATACTTGCAGCATAATTCACCACTGGAAGAACAATAGGTGACTGTGCTGTGTGTCCCCCATATAGGGAAATCACTCCTGAATGGCATTTATTTCCTGATATGTAACTTACATTGCAATTCAACAGCTAAAGTAGGATTTTTTTGTTGTCAGAGTACTTTCTGTATTTGGAAGTTTCTCCACCCCTGATGCAGTGTGTTGCAGGGCTTGACGCTAACTATTTTATCTCCCAAGCCACTGTGGCTGGTGGTTTTCCAGAGTCACTAGCTATTTAGCTAGCCAGAATTTTGTTGTCAATTCTTTTCTTTAGAATCTTGCATTTAAATAAAAAACAATGTATGTAATTACTGTGATTTGTTTTAAAATCAAAGAATAATGGCTAGTGACACTGAAATTGTTACTAGCCACAGCCAAGTTTAACCAGCATTTGGCCGGTTGCCAGTGTCAAGCCCTGGTGTGTTGGTGGACATCACCAGCAGGCTACTAGTACTCAAGGCTGTGCATATGATCTTCAGTGATCTTCACATTAAGTCAAGTCAAGTCGGCTTCATTGTCAATTTCCAAACGGCTAAAGCTGAAAACGGCTAAATCTTTAGTCAGCAAGTCTAGTACGAAATTCCAGGTTTTAACCATATAAATGATTTCCTCTCCCATCATTCTGTCCTCTTAACTCTAAAAGTGGTGTGAGTGAGCTCATTCTTGTATTTACTGAGTGTGAAAATAGTTAACTTGCAATTACTATGTGGCTAATAAATAAGCTTACACTGACAACACTGAAATTGTGCAACATCTCATTTATTGAGGATGAGAAACACCAAGGTTGCAGTTAGAGCCTGATCTGACGGAGTTGATTCACAAGTGTTGATCCTGAAACAGAAGCCAAAAGAGAAACAGAAACGGTTTAGTGCAGACTGTCAACAGGCACGCATTGAACGATCAACTAGGGCTGTCACAATATTCAATAAGTCAATATATTGCACAATAGGTTTTAACAAGCATGATAACTCTTTTGATCACAAGAAGTTATATTTGCAGGCTCCTTTGTTTTCCTCGTCACTGTCTCTATCTCTACCCAAGAGACTGAATACCGATAGCAGGGTGGCCGCGGGTCCTTAAAAAGTCTTAAAAAGTCTTAAATTTCATTTTCGCCTAATAAGGCCTTGAAAAGTCTTATTTTGTCTTAAATTTTCAACCCAAATGTCTTAATTAATTTAGGGAGGAATAATTATGTCAGCCATGTGATGAACTTCGCGACGGAAATCGGGAGTTGTAGCCATGTAGTGTAATTTAGAACGCATTATTGAATTTTATTTAGTGTAAAGTTTCATTGTGTATAGTTTTGTGTTTTCAAACGGCTACATTAATGTAAATAACCAATTGGTTTTTGTGCTTCATTTGAACCTGTGTATGATCTTGCGAGTTGGTCCTAATTTCATTTGGAAAATGGTATTGAAAAGTCTTAAAATGTCTTAATTTTGACTTGCTAAAACCTGTAAACGCCGCGAGTTGGTCTTAATTTTATTTGGAAAATGGTATTGAAAAGTCTTAAAATGTCTTAATTTTGACTTGGTCAAACCTGTAGACACCCTGGATAGGCATATTTCACTCAGCGTAATGATCTGTCTGCCCTATCTTTCTTTCTTTCTTTCTTTCTATCTTTCTATCTTTCTATCTATCTATCTATCTATCTATCTATCTATCTATCTATCTATCTATCTATCTACCTATCTATCTATCTATCTATCTATCTATCTATCTATCTATCTATCTATCTATCTATCTATCTATCTATCTATCTATCTATCTATCTATCTAGCACCCTCTTGCATGACACTTTCAAAATGTCAAAGGGTGTAGTCACATTTTGTTAACATTTTTATCCCATTGTCATTATATTGTTTGAAAATGACCACAATAATAATAATAATAATAATTGTATTTGTATAGCACTGTGTCATACAAGGCATGTAACTCAAAGTGCTTAACAAATGGGAAAAAAACATTGTTAGAGATAGCTGTAAAAGGAGAGGTAGAGAAGAGAGGCAGAAAAAGCAGGAAGGCAGAGGAAGAAGAGATAGACAGAGAATGTAGAGTCATAAGGTCAACGTAGGTTAGGACCAGGATTCTTAGATGTGTAAGGTCCATAGTGGCTGGGCCTATCATAAGTCATAGATAGTCACACAGAGATTGGGCGCTCAGGTGCGGCCCCTGGTGGCATCAGGGGTGAGGAAAAACTCCCTAATATCCCAAGTACGACAGCATCGCCCAGCAAAAATTGTTATAATGGCAGCCCTATCTACAATAGGCCTACAACACACCTATGAATAACAATCTACCTTCTCAGTTAGAGCAATTGCAATGATAATTGAAAATATAATGAAATAAGAAAGACAAATTAAGGGTTAAAAACATTTTTTGTTGACTGCAGAAAGACTGTTCAAGTATTCCTTACGGGCATTGCAGCAGAGCTTCTGGTGTGTGTGTTAAATTACTACCCGACCACCTCTTGCCACAAAGCTTAGAGTTTGGTGGTAGTCATTCTGGAGGGCAGAGTCGTTTGCGTAGCCCAAGCGGTGTGCATTTCTGACAATGAGTTCGTTCTGCAGCCGATGGCTGATGTTGCTGGGACCCCACTGCACCCTGTCCAGCCGATGGCTGATGTTGCTGGGACCCCACTGCACCCTGTCCAGCCGGCAGCTGATGTTGCTGGGACTCCCCTGCACCCTGCTGCTGCTGTGTCTCCTGAGGTTGTTGTCCATGTTCAGGATCTGTGGTTGCAGATAGCAATGGGATTCACACAAAAGATTGGCTCGAGAGTCTGCAGATGTGTAACAGAAATTAGGTTAGCAACTCAATTAGTGTAACCTATACCATCATGTAATTATGATTGTGAAACTGCTTGTGAAAGACAAAAAGGCAACAATAACTACTAATGTATTTGGAAATAAAAGTACCGGTATAAATATGTGGTTCATTAAATTCAAGTTCAAAGTATGATAGTTTCACTTGGCTTTTTTTAGTCAAAGACATTAAATATGGGGACTGTCACAAGTTTATGAAAGCATATGTTGACTATAACAATTACCAGTAGTATTTGTAAAACTGCACTTAACATATTACCAGTTTACATGGAAATTGTCATCTTACCTGTGGAGAATTCCAATTTACCTCTGGGGAGAATGCTGTGGTGCTGTGACTTTTGGACAGACGTTTTCATAACAAGGAAGTCAAGGGGAAAATATCTCTTCAGACCTAATTTGTGCCACCCCTCTTGGCATTCTGTCACTATGGGTTGTTGATATGGTCACATAGAAATTATTATCAGCCATAAACTGCAATCAGCCTGCTTTGTGGGCTGGTGAAATTCCCTTACTTCCCAGTCGCCTGCCACAAACAAATGTTTCGGACCGGGTAAAGTAAGACACAAACAAATGTTTCGAATTGGGTAAAGTATGACACAAACAAATGTTTTGAATTGGGTAAAGTACGACACAAACAAATGTTTCGAATTGGGTAAAGTACAACACAAACAAATGTTTTGAATTGGGTAAAGTAAGACACACAATGAAGTTCACTCCTCCCCTCAGTAAACATCCCAGAGCCTCTCTACAAACAAAATTAGTATGAGGGTATAGACCAGGCTAAATTAATTTCACCAGACCAGAGAGTGGCAGAGATGAGTATAATTAGCCTACATGCAGTTTATTGCTGTTATCGGTTTACTTTGACCCATGTGAGAAGTGAAAGTGAAAGGCCACCTGGGAAACTGTAATTCACTTCAGTCGCCTGCCACAAACAAATGTTTCGGACCGGGTAAAGTAAGACACCCATTTTAAATGTCTGTGGAGTTCACTCCTCCCTCCAGTAAACCTAAACATCCCAGAGCCTCTCTACAAACAAAATTATTACGAGGGTATAGACCACGTTATGGAGGTGGGGATTAATGTCGCCAGACCAGAAGGCAGAGAGGAGAATCATAACAGTTTATTGCTGTTATCGGTTAATGGTGGCCCATGTGTTTTTTTGACCGGAGCCAGGGACAGACTATGACTCCATTGGCCCCTGGGCCAGACAACAAGAACTCCCCCAAATGGAATCACAAGGTTCCAAAAGTTTTGATTGTTTAGCAGAGCTGTTAGAGAGCCTTTTTGTTTGGGGGTTGGGGACTTCTTCCCCCAAATTTGAAAACATGGTATTAAAAGTGCAATTTAAAAACAATATGATAACATAAATGTGGGCCAATAAATAAGTGGGTTTTTTTTGTAGCATAGCACTGGGGCAGGTAGGCCCGTGGATTAATCCCTCCTTGACCGCAGTGTATGTATGTTAAAACCAGTCCCCTGCCTCTCTCTCAAGCAATCACCTGTAGTCACCAATGTGAAAGCTATGTGATTGTTTTTCTGCTGCCACAAGGGCGTGAAGTGAAAATGACTTCCCCTTTGAGCAATGGCTGTCGCGATGTGTGTTTCGGTCCACCAGAGGGCATAGGTGCATGTGCGCTCTCAGCACTTTTTGTGCACATTTGTGTTTGTTTTGTTGGCTGTGTTTGTTGTATGGAAAGTGAAAGTCCCACTGGGAAAGCCCCATTGTCATTGTGACACACATCTCAGCGCATCCCACAGCGCACACACTCACAGTTTTAGAGGTACCCCCGGATGGCAGGGCAGCAGGATGGTGCCATTGTCTTGATACCCATGGATAGAAGAATGGGATAGAGAGCGCTGCTATTGCAGGATGCAAAAAATGTAACTAAAATGTCAAATGTAACCTAACTACTGTAGGTCTAATGTAAAAAAAAAAATCATAGGTTGCTCCCTGCCTCTCATAACCACCATTTACAATTCTCGTTGCCTATGCAAAACCAGGAGTATCATTAAAAGATCACTCGCACCCTAACTTCCATCTGCTCACACTGTTGCCCTCACAGTGGCAGGCACTACATACAGGTCAGGCCCATAGCCAGCATTGTGGTGGGGGGATCTTTTCCCCCCGAAAGTGAACTTAATTTGGCTCCCTACTCCTATGTCCCCCAAATACACAAGCACACTTCAAATCTTTTAATTAAGAGATATTTTATTATAAGTTTGTCTTGCTCTTGAGTCTGTTGTTGCTGTCCTTAATGTTTGTTGCTCCCCACTCATAACATAAATGGACATGAATTGCTTCAATTGAGCTATCTCCCCACATAGTGTCGGCCCAGTGTTGGCTCAGATACTGCTATCTGACAGCTATTATCCGTGTTGGGGGGTTCGAGTGGGGGTGGGGGACGGGAGGGGGAGTTCGAACGAACCCCTCAACCCCCCCCTGGCTACAGGCCTGCAGGTCCATAGCAGCCAGAAGCAATAGAATGAAACACAGCTTCTTCCCCAAAGCTGTCACAAGACTGAACGCACGCTTGCAGGACTGTGTTCATCAGTTAAGGAGTCTGTGCACCTCGTAGTGAGGCCTAAAAACTCACCGTGTATAATGACAATAATTTGTACTTGTATTTACGTTTTAATTATATCTGCAGCTTTTTTTTTAAAATGAATTTGTACTGGTATAGTGTTTACTGTTACCATACACACAAATACAGGCACTGCTGAACCATATCACAATTGTACTGCAGCCTACCTCCAGCAAAATAGTTCAAACAATTTCTGGCTTTTAAAACATGGATTATGGGACGATATTGAAATTGGACAGCGTATTATTTATTGAAGAAGAGAAACATCAAGGTTTCAGTAAGAGTCCAATCTTGAGAGAGAGTTGCTTCACAAGCGTTGACCCTGGAACAGAGATCAGAAACAGTTTTAGTGCATTAGAGCAGTGTTTCCCAACCAGTGGTATGTGTACCACTAGGCGTACGCGAGCACACTGCAGGGGGTACTTGGAAACATGTAATTTTATCAAATACATGTAGCTAAGTTACATTGGGATAGAGAAAGCAGTATAGAACTTGACTTAGGGGGTTTTCATTGCACAACGAAAAGGCTTGGGGGTACACAAGACAAAAAAGGTTGGGAAACACTGCATTAGAGTGTTAACAGGACCATGGGCACAGCATGGCATCAACCTTCACAATTGCGTTATAATAACACTGTTATATATATATATATATATATATACAATCATATATATATATATATATATATATATAGATTTGTTTTAATTATTATTACTTTTGTATTATTATTATTATTATTATTATTATTATTTTTTTTTTTTTTTTAATTATTATTTTTTTTAAGAAGTTCAGAGTGATAAGAAACCACATGTTATTTTGAGGGCAGAATGACACTTCTTCACCACCTCCACCACCACCACCAGTTAAACGATATCCTGTATATGCCTAGGCCTATATACTAATTCAACAATTATGTTAAAAAAAATTTAAAAAGCACAATACATGAGCACAATAAAAAAAAAAAATTCTGTGCCATAGGGCCTATCTTTCATGGTGAGCCTCTAGTTTAGATTAAAGGGTTATGCCACTATTTTGGGGCATAAAGGTGGTAAAGTGTCTTATTTTTCATGTTTCATGTTTAAGAGAAGTTAAAAGATGGAATTTGTCGCTAAGCTAGTGAAAGTCAATGGATCCGTGTAGCATTGTAGCATGCTACACGGATCCATTGACTTTCACTAGCTTAGCGACATATTCCCTCTTTTAACTTAACCCATTGAGGTCTAAGTGCCCTTGAGAGGGCAATTTGACATGTCTCCAAAAACAAATCTGTAACTCTGTGAGTTTTTGTCATTGAAACACATAAGTTACACCATTAGAAACCCCAGACCTTCCAGATTTCATATATATATATATATTAAATAAATTATATAGCTGGCCCAATTTAAAGAAAGTGAAAAGAAATCTTCGCATATTCTGTACTCTCTGCCTGTAGCAGCCACACCTATAGCTATTCATATGTAAAGTACCGGTGCTTGAGTGGCTATTCAGAGGTGACAACACGCCCCTTTCAGGTAGGGTAAACACAGCAGACGTAGAGTGACAGGGGGGTTGGGGCTATCAAAGCACATGGGGGTTGACAGGGGGGTGTGGGCCATTAGAGGTTTTTCACACCTATCTCATTAGTATTCAAATGAGACAGGCAGTGGCAGTGACATAGTCATTCTTTTTTGCATTTTGTATGAAAACAACAAAACATTTCTAAATGCCCTTTTCACTTTTATGCTGCCAACACATTTGTTTACAAGATTCAAACTTCAAAAGTCTTGGCTAGATATATTTATTGTGTGTTTTCTTGAACTTTTTGAAGACGTCTGAAACCTGTTTTTTTGTACAGTTGTGTTTATACTCAACTTAAATAAAACATGTTTGTATGACATCCAATTTTCTTTCAGATTATTTATTGTCAGGCCTTTCACAATACAACCATATATTTCACTTTTGCATAGATGCTTACTGTTAGTTGAAAATACTTGAAAATGTCAGGGTGGTGCAAGCAGCCTAAAAGCCTCTGAAAGGCCTTAGACCTCAGAGGGTTAAAGCAAGACAACGGCTTACATGAAAAATAAGACACTTCACCACCTTTATAAACCCTGGCCAATGATTTTAACTGTATTAAGCCCCAAAATAGTGGCATACCCCTTAATGGTGGCAAGGTGTAAGTCAGGGAAAAAACAACGACAACAAAAAAAAGCACTAGTTGTCTACAATTCCTTACAAGTATTGCAGCAGAGCTTCTGGTGTGCACACACTGGCCCGCTCTCCTCATTCACTTGTTTAAATTTGAGGTGATCTTGCTCCTGGTCTTGAAGTGTGCAGGTGTTTGGTGGAGGGGATTCTGTAGTCCATTTGACCAGAAGACGCCTGTCCAACAATAGGCCTAATGTTGGGTATCGACAGATTAATGAGATCAGCGGGTGGGTTGAAACAACCCTGGAAAGGCCTGGGCCCAGCAGCTTGTCGCTGGGAGGCAGAGGAACCTTGCTTCTGTGTCTTGTTGTGGTCCTCCATTTCAAGGTTAGCTAACGGTGGGTTCAGATAGCAACAGGATTTGCGCAAAAAAAAACGTTCTGTGCTCGAGACAATCTGTGGATGCAACAAGATGTTAGTGGGTTAGCAACTACCCGTAGGCCTATAAGGTAGGCCTACAACTGTGGTCCTGAAACGCAAATCCTTATGAAAGAAAGTATAATAGGAATAGGCTATGAATTAAAAATGCACTTCAAAATAATTCTGAAAGAACTTCACTTAGCTTCTAGGCTACCTGATATTGGAGTTGTATGAAATGACTACAGAGTCAAGGACATTATTGTAAGTGTAAGGAATGTCACTACATTTAATTTTTTTTTTTTTTTGATTTTTTGAAGAAGTATTATTGTAAGCAGGTTGAGTGAACAGACTACCCATACAACAGACTACAGACTACCCATACCTACAAAAAAGTATTAAAATTTACCATATGTGAACTTGAAAAATGAGCAAATGTCTGCAAAAAAACTCAACACAATCCTTTAAATTAATAGAAATACATCAGGCTGGGCATTTCTGGGCATTAATACACATAGTACACATAGTAATACATATAGCCAACTGACACTTAGTCAAAACAACAATATGACCTGATTTAAGTTGAGTTCAATTTGATGGTTGTAAAAACACATAATTACCTAATTAAAATTGACAACCTGCGTAGACACTTGTGAATTGTCCTGTAGACAAACATGCCACTGGTGCTTTGCTTTTATACCCCAGAGATGACGCTTGTGTGCAGTGCACCAGGAAAGACAACAAAACATCTTCAGTCATGCCATGCCATTCAGGGCCATTCATGCCACCCACACCCTTTGTTATTCTTTCGCAATGACTCATATACAATAACAGAGCATCCAAGAAATGCAAAAATAAATGTTGATTGTGCCTCTGACCAGAATTACAATTCCACTTACCCCATACACAGGACTACCCGTGTACTGTCTTGCCAAGTGTTTCAGTAGGCCTTCCTTGTCATGGATGCATTCGATAATGTTTTCATCAAAGCAATAACACGGTGGTATGGGCTACTTATGGCGGTAACAAGGTGGTATGCAAAGGCTTGGGCCACTAATGTTTGGCCTACGGTACTTTCACATTACTCCTTCACATTTTGGGAGAAATGTAGTCATTTTCATGTGGAGTGATGCAAATAATCTAAAAGTAGGCTTTGATAAACATTTAGTTACATAATTAGGCCTAGGCCTAGTCTAGATGATTAAATATACCGTCAACATGTCTTTCACTTTTGTTTTCGTGTCATGTCACTAATAATATTTGGAATGTTTGTGCTTGCTGTAGCACAGACCTGCCTAATGGTATGTAGCTCATTCACCACTGAAAGAACAATAGGTTAACATCCAATATAGGGAATAAATAATTATGGCATGGATTTATTAATTATATATCTCCAGTAACATTACCTTTCAACAGTTATCTGATAAGTGAATATGCCTCTGTAGAAGGAGAGAAGTGCCGCACACTCTCAAGTTAAATCAACAGTTTTTAATGTGACAAAGTTGTCACATTAAAAACTGTTGATTTAACTTGAGAGTGTGCGGCACTTCTCTCCTTACAATTGTATTTTCTGGTTGCCAGCACCTCTGTTTCTGGTGTGCGTTTTGCACCTCCACTCATCAAGTGAATATGCCTCCTCACAGGATATATCTTCACAGTAATAAAATGTTAACCTTTCTAGGGATGATCAGAGCCAAACTGCAAATGGCTATTTCCTTCGCCGATGTCTTGCATTTTTTAACTTTGCATTATTGAGGGATGCTGTTCTTGTTAAGAGAATGTACAATATATACAAAGTTAGTAGGCTTGCACAACCATGCTAGCCAACTACTGGTAGTGTCATTCAAAAACCGATGGCACTTGTGTCAGTGCACTGACGTTTAGTGCATAGTACTGAGGTCTTTAGTGCGCAGTGTTGAGGGGATATTTGGACTTTCAGTGCACTGATTTTTTAACGTGAGCGTCCTACACATCGAAACCAACAGTATCTATCTATCTATCTATCTATCTATCTATCTATCTATCTATCTATCTAGCACCTTCTTGCATGACACTTTCAACATTTCAAAGGGTGTAGTCACATTTTGTTAACATTTTTATCCCATTGTCATTATATTGTTTGAAAATGACCACAAGTACGACGGTATCGCCCAGCAAAAATTGTTATAATGGCAGCCCTATCTACAATAGGCCTACAATACACCTATGAATAACAATCTACCATCTCAGTTAGAGCAATTGCAATGATAATTGAAAATATAATGAAATAAGAAAGACAAATTGTGGGTTAAAAACATGTTTTGTTGACTGCAGAATGACTGTTCAAATATTCCTTACGGGCATTGCAGCAGAGCTTCTGGTGTGTGTGTTAAATTTTAAAAATCTTCTTGCCATGTTGAGCAGAGTTTGGTTGTACTGATTCAGGAGTGCAGAGGCGTTTTCATGGCCCAAACAGTCCGCATTCCTGACAATGGCTTCGCCTATGTTGGGAGCATCTTCAGCGGGTGTCTTGTTGTCAGTCTTGGGCTCTGCAGCCGATGGCTGATGTTGCTGGGACCCCACTGCACCCTGCTGCTGCTGTGTCTCCTGAGGTTGTTGTCCATGTTCAGGATCTGTGGTTGCAGATAGCAATGGGATTCACACAAAAGATTGGCTCGAGACTGCCTGCAGATGTGTAACAGAAATTAGGTTAGCAACTCAATTAGTGTAACCTATACCATGTAATTATGATTGTGAAGTTAACTGTTTGTGAAAGAAAAAAGACCAGTATAACTACTAATGTATTTGGAAATAAAAGTAATTGACTTCCCAGTCGCCTGCCACAAACAAATGTTTCGGACCGGGTAAAGTAAGACACCCATTTTAAATGTCTGTGGAGTTCACTCCTCCCTCCAGTAAACATCCCAGAGCCTCTCTACAAACAAAATTATTACGAGGGTATAGACCAGGCTATGGAGTTGGGATTAATTCCGACAGCCCCGAGAGTAGCAGGGAATGGAATTATAACAGTTTATTGCTGTTATCGGTTAATGGTGGCCCATGTGTTTTTTTGACCGGAGCCAGGGACAGACTATGACTCCATTGGCCCCTGGGCCAGACAACAAGAACCCCCCCCCCCCTGTTAGAGCTGTTAGAGAGCCTTTTTGTTTGGGGGTTGGGGACTTCTTCCCCCAAATTTGAAAACATGGTATTAAAAGTGCAATTTAAAAACAATATGATAACATAAATGTGGGCCAATAAATAAGTGGGTTTTTTTGTAGCATAGCACTGATGCTTCAGGTTCTATTTGGCTGGGCCTGGGGCAGGTAGGCCCGTGCATTAATCCCTCCTTGACCGCAGTGTATGTATGTTAAAACCAGTCCCCTGCCTCTCTCTCAAGCAATCACCTGTAGTCACCAATGTGAAAGCTATGTGATTGTTTTTCTGCTGCCACAAGGGCGTGAAGTGAAAATGACTTCCCCTTTGAGCAATGGCTGTCACGATGTGTGTTTCTGTCCACCAGAGGGCATAGGTGCATGTGCGCTCTCAGCACTTTTTGTGCACATTTGTGTTTGTTTTGTTGGCTGTGTTTGTTGTATGGAAAGTGAATGTCCCACTGGGAAAGCCCCATTGTCATTGTGACACACATCTCGGCGCATCCCACAGCGCACACACTCACAGTTTTAGAGGTACCCCCGGATGGCAGGGCAGCAGGATGGTGCCATTGTCTTGATACCCATGGATAGAAGAATGGGATAGAGAGCGCTGCTATTGCAGGATGCAAAAAATGTAACTAAAATGTCAAATGTAACCTAACTACTGTAGGTCTAATGTAAAAAAAAAAATCATAGGTTGCTCCCTGCCTCTCATAACCACCATTTACAATTCTCGTTGCCTATGCAGAACAAGGAGTATCATTAAAAGATCACTCGCGTCCTAGCTTCCATCTGCTCACACTGTTGCCCTCTGGCAGGCACTACATACAGGTCAGGCCCGTAGCCAGCATTGTGGTGCGAGGGGAACGAACCCCTCAACCCCCCCCCCTGGCTACGGGCCTGCAGGTCCATAGCAGCCAGAAGCAATAGAATGAAACACAGCTTCTTCCCCAAAGCTGTCACAATACTGAACGCACGCTTGCAGGACTGTGTTCATCAGTTAAGGAGTCTGTGCACCTCGTAGTGAGGCCTAAAAACTCACCGTGTATAATGACAATAATTTGTACTTGTATTTACGTTTTAATTATATCTGCAGCTTTTTTTTTAAAATGAATTTGTACTGGTATAGTGTTTACTGTTACCATACACACAAATACAGGCACTGCTGAACCATATCACAATTGTACTGCAGCCTACCTCCAGCAAAATAGTTCAAACAATTTCTGGCTTTTAAAACATGGATTATGGGACGATATTGAAATTGGACAGCGTATTATTTATTGAAGAAGAGAAACATCAAGGTTTCAGTAAGAGTCCAATCTTGAGAGAGAGTTGCTTCACAAGCGTTGACCCTGGAACAGAGATCAGAAACAGTTTTAGTGCATTAGAGCAGTGTTTCCCAACCAGTGGTATGTGTACCACTAGGCGTACGCGAGCACACTGCAGGGGGTACTTGGAAACATGTAATTTTATCAAATACATGTAGCTAAGTTACATTGGGATAGAGAAAGCAGCATAGAACTTGACTTAGGGGGTTTTCATGGCACAACGAAAAGGCTTGGGGGTACACAAGACAAAAAAGGTTGGGAAACACTGCATTAGAGTGTTAACAGGACCATGGGCACAGCATGGCATCAACCTTCACAATTGCGTTATAATAACACTGTTATACATATATATAATTTATTATTATTATTATTATTATTTTTTAAGAAGTTCAGAGTGATAAGAAACCACACGTTATTTTGAGGGCAGAATGACACTTCTTCACCACCTCCACCACCACCACCAGTTAAACGATATCCTGTATATGCCTAGGCCTATAGGCTATACTAATTCAACATTTTTTTTAAAAGCACAATACATGAGCACAATACATATGTTTATCTGTGCCATATCTTTCATGGTGAGCCTCTAGTTTAGATTAATGGGTTATGCCACTATTTTGGGGCATAAAGGTGGTAAAGTGTCTTATTTTTCATGTTAAGTGTTGTCTTGCTTTAAGAGAAGTTAAAAGAGGGAATATGTCGCTAAGCTAGTGAAAGTCAATGGATCCGTGTAGCATTGTAGCATGCTACACGGATGCATTGACTTTCACTAGCTTAGCGACATGCTCCCTCTTTTAACTTCTCTTAAAGCAAGACAACGGCTTACATGAAAAATAAGACACTTTACCACCTTTATAAACCCCAGCCAACGATTTTAACTGTATTAAGCCCCAAAATAGTGGCATACCATCTTAATGGTGGCAAGGTGTAAGTCAGGGAAAAAACAACGACAACAAAAAAAAGCACTAGTTGTCTACAATTCCTTACAAGTATTGCAGCAGAGCTTCTGGTGTGCACACACTGGCCCGCTCTCCTCATTCACTTGTTTAAATTTGAGGTGATCTTGCTCCTGGTCTTGAAGTGTGCAGGTGTTTGGTGGAGGGGATTCTGTAGTCCATTTGACCAGAAGACGCCTGTCCAACAATAGGCCTAATGTTGGGTATCGACAGATTAATGAGATCAGCGGGTGGGTTGAAACAACCCTGGAAAGGCCTGGGCCCAGCAGCTTGTCGCTGGGAGGCAGAGGAACCTTGCTTCTGTGTCTTGTTGTGGTCCTCCATTTCAAGGTTAGCTAACGGTGGGTTCAGATAGCAACAGGATTTGCGCAAAAAAAAACGTTCTGTGCTCGAGACAATCTGTGGATGCAACAAGATGTTAGTGGGTTAGCAACTACCCGTAGGCCTATAAGGTAGGCCTACAACTGTGGTCCTGAAACGCAAATCCTTATGAAAGAAAGTATAATAGGAATAGGCTATGAATTAAAAATGCACTTCAAAATAATTCTGAAAGAACTTCACTTAGCTTCTAGGCTACCTGATATTGGAGTCAAGGACATTATTGTAAGTGTAAGGAATGTCACTACATAAAAAAAGGATTTGTTGATTTTTTGAAGAAGTATTATTGTAAGCAGGTTGAGTGAACAGACTACCCATCACAACAGACTACAGACTACCCATACCTACAAAAAAGTATTAAAATTTACCATATGTGAACTTGAAAAATGAGCAAATGTCTGCAAAAAAACTCAACACAATCCTTTAAATTAATAGAAATACATCAGGCTGGGCATTTCTGGGCATTAATACACATAGTACACATAGTAATACATATAGCCAACTGACACTTAGTCAAAACAACAATATGACCTGATTTAAGTTGAGTTCAATTTGATGGTTGTAAAAACACATAATTACCTAATTAAAATTGACAACCTGCGTAGACACTTGTGAATTGTCCTGTAGACAAACATGCCACTGGTGCTTTGCTTTTATACCCCAGAGATGACGCTTGTGTGCAGTGCACCAGGAAAGACAACAAAACATCTTCAGTCATGCCATGCCATTCAGGGCCATTCATGCCACCCACACCCTTTGTTATTCTTTCGCAATGACTCATATACAATAACAGAGCATCCAAGAAATGCAAAAATAAATGTTGATTGTGCCTCTGACCAGAATTACAATTCCACTTACCCCATACACAGGACTACCCGTGTACTGTCTTGCCAAGTGTTTCAGTAGGCCTTCCTTGTCATGGATGCATTCGATAATGTTTTCATCAAAGCAATAACACGGTGGTATGGGCTACTTATGGCGGTATCAAGGTGGTATGCAAAGGCTTGGGCCACTAATGTTTGGCCTACGGTACTTTCACATTACTCCTTCACATTTTGGGAGAAATGTAGTCATTTTCATGTGGAGTGATGCAAATAATCTAAAAGTAGGCTTTGATAAACATTTAGTTACATAATTAGGCCTAGGCCTAGTCTAGATGATTAAATATACCGTCAACATGTCTTTCACTTTTGTTTTCGTGTCATGTCACTAATAATATTTGGAATGTTTGTGCTTGCTGTAGCACAGACCTGCCTAATGGTATGTAGCTCATTCACCACTGAAAGAACAATAGGTTAACATCCAATATAGGGAATAAATAATTATGGCATGGATTTATTAATTATATATCTCCAGTAACATTACCTTTCAACAGTTATCTGATAAGTGAATATGCCTCTGTAGAAGGAGAGAGGTGCCGCACACTCACAAGTTAAATAAACAGTTTTTAATGTGACACATTAAAAACTGTTTATTTAACTTGTGAGTGTGCGGCACTTCTCTCCTTCTACAATTGTATTTTCTGGTTGCCAGCACCTCTGTTTCTGGTGTGCGTTTTGCACCTCCACTCATCAAGTGAATATGCCTCCTCACAGGATATATCTTCACAGTAATAAAATGTTAACCTTTCTAGGGATGATCAGAGCCAAACTGCAAATGGCTATTTCCTTCGCCGATGTCTTGCATTTTTTAACTTTGCATTATTGAGGGATGCTGTTCTTGTTAAGAGAATGTACAATATATAGCATAGCACAACCAAGCTAGCCAACTACTGGTAGTGTCATTCAAAAACCGATGGCACTTGTGTCAGTGCACTGACGTTTAGTGCATAGTACTGAGGTCTTTAGTGCGCAGTGTTGAGGGGATATTTGGACTTTCAGTGCACTGATTTTTTAACGTGAGCGTCCTACACATCGAAACCAACAGTAAACGGCACCACGAAGCATGTAGTTGATTTTCCCCGAGAATGGGCTCAAACATAGTGCCCACAGTGCACAAGTGCACCATTTAAGACAGAGCACAAGTTCAACTCTTCAGTTTTTTGTTTATAATAGTAATCTTCTTCTTCTTCTTCTTCTTCTTCTTCTTCTTCTTCTTCTTCTTCTTCTTCTTCTTCTTCTTCTTCTTCTTCTTCTTCTTCTTCTCTTCTTCTTCTTCTTCTTCTTCTTCTTCTTCTTCTTCTTCTTCTTCTTCTTCTTCTTCTTCTTCTTCTTTTTCTTCTTTTTCTTCTTCTTCTTCTTCTTCTTCTTCTTTTTCTTCTTTTTCTTCTTTTTCTTCTCATCATTATTCATTTATTATTTATTTTTTTTTCATTTTTATTTAAACTCGAAGAATCATTGAGAGCCCAGCCCTCATTTACAATGATGTCGAGTAAAACAAACAATTACACATATAAAATCATATATATATACAACATACACAATGCAACATAAATCATATAAGAGGTAAAAATTAAGACAAACTATGAATTAAAACTTATGAGTTAAAACAAGTACAAGTATGTGATAAAAAACTTCCCAGTATTACTTTAAAATGTTCTAATGACACCAAGGCTTGAAGACCTATCCTTTGTTGTAGGGTATTCCAAAGTGAAGGTCCACAGACACTAAAAGCCGTTTTACCCAGTTCAGTGCGGGCATAAGGGACCTCCAGTAAAAAGTTGCTGCTGCGGGTTTGATATGGGTTGGAGTGCCAAACTAAAAGAGATGAAATATAAAATGGGAGTTTACCAGTGAGGGCCTTAAAAATAAAACTAAAATAATGCATGTCCATGTCCATTATTATGTTGCAGGAAGAATAATGTGCATATGAGAGAGATGCCTTTGGGAAGAAACATGTGAGGTGCGTTGTGTGAGGGGATGGAGCCTTATTTGCAAACACACCCATTTCCCGGCAATGAGATATTACAAGATGTCTTTGGCGTCTTACATTTTTGCTTTTGTCTTTGCTGTGGGTGCTTTCCAATGCAGAGTTGAGATTGTTCATCATAGGCGTGCACATAGGGACGAGGTGGTGCTAAAGCACCTGCCCCTTTGCCCTACTGGATAAAATATCCTTTTTGAAAGTACTTTGTTACAATGTACCGTAGTCCATGTTGACATGAAAATCTACAAATGTGTCACGATCAAAATAATTTGACAAAAGTGCCCCAATCTAATAGCCTCTGTAGCCTAGTAAGGCACTAGGAAGTTCCACACGCCCCCACGGCCCCTCTTCAGCACCTGCCCCCTAAAATGTCTGTGTACACCACCGACGTTCGTCCACACATAAATACTAATGTGAATGTGTTTTTGCACAGGGTATGAATATCAGGAACATGTACAATTCCAAATCTGAAGTAGCTGGACACTCAGTAAATTGGGACTAAAAACAAATATTTTCGTATACATTTCACCCATATATTGGAGAACTGTCTGCATTCCTGTGCCATGGATGCATTCCATAGCATTTTCATCAAACCAGTAACATGAAAAAAGTGCAAAAGTTTGGACCCTTATCACATTAGGCACTTTTTCATGTGTTGGGAAATATGCGTTAACTTTCACAAGAATTAATGCAATCAGTCTATTCTAAAGGTAGGACATTACACAATGCTATTTACTTCCCAGGTTGGACTGCTGTGCAAAATGAGTTGGAAGGCTGCTTGTTAGTGAATCTGTCCAAAACCGGTCTTTGGGGTGACCATCCTTTTCACTTTTGTTTTCATCTTGTGATTCACCATAATAACATTTAATAACATTGTTTGGATTGGTATGTGTAGCACAAAGGCCCTTCCAGAGGATTTCATCCCGGGCCCTGTCAAACCTGTCAATCCTGCTTTATGTTCTGCTGCACGCATTCACTTTTGATTCTCAAGAAGGCTGTCATATTTGGAATGATTGTTTCATTGTTGTATAACACACAGGTGTGTTTATTAATATGCATACGATATACAGTATGTCTTTGGGAAGGGAGGGGTGCAGGCAGTGTTGCCAGATGTGTTTGATCAAAAGGTTCTCAAAAACCTCAGAAATGCGCTACATTCCACCAAAATTCGACAAATTACATTGACTAGTATGGGCCCAAAACTGCACAAAAAACACCAAATGGCCTATAAATATTTTTAACCTGCAGACGGCCTTCCCAAGTAGCCCAATTGGGCGGTTAACCGCCCAATCTGGCAACACTGGGTGCAGGTGTGAGTGGATGGAACCTTGTTGGCAACCACACCTGTGCACTTCTTGGAAATAAGAGGTATTACAACTTCAGCATCCAGTGATACTTGACGTCATGTTTTGATTTTAGGTCTTTCATTTTCGTTTCAACCTTTGTTAACGTCAATAATGATAATATTACAGGGTTGCAGGGTTGTAGCACAAATCTACTTGATTGCAAATCCAGTTTTGCATGGTTGGGCAGGCCTGTATTGGGCGGATGGAATGTCGGTCAAAAGACACAATCATCAGACAAACCCAAATTTGATTTTGTACAATTGAACTCGGTGGGTCGGGACCCAAAAGTGGGTTGCAGGGGAGTATTGGGGGGTTTGGTTTGCGACGCTGTGGTGTGAAAATGTATTAATTAATTACCCCTTTTATTGTCCCAAAATTGCAAAAATTAATAAATGAATGTCATGTCGAAGACAGGGAAGACAGACATTTTTAATTAATACTCTTCTCCACTAGTTGATAGACGTGTTGTATGTCTGCATAAAATGTGAATGCTGATGCATAACATACTGTATGTATGCTATCAAGTGCATGGTTATCTTTTTGATAATTAGAATAAATTGACAATTGACAGTTTTGACAGCGTAACACAAAATTGGGTCACAATGTAATATTCGTTGAAAATTGTGGGTCCTAAGACTGTTCTTGTTAAGTTTCATGTTTCTAGTTATAGTTACTGTTTTGCCTATACACCTGCATCTTAACAATTAACTTAGTGAACCTATTTTAATAAGCAGTCAGAGATGGCAACCTGCCCCCCTACCCAGATCCACGTGACGTGATATGTTTGGCACCACGTTTAGATCACCCAAATCACTGTGGACAGACAGGCAGGCAGACAGATAGACAGACAGGCCGACTGACAGACAGCGTTATTGTAATACTAAGCCCATAATCCCTTCCAGACGGCAAGGTAATTCTTACAGGAAGAAGCGTGACACATTTGTCGCCACAGTAATCATTTTAACCAGCAGAGGGCACTACATTTCTTTTTTTGACAGGACATTTCAATGCACTTTGGGTGGAGTACATATAATAGGATGGCGTCGCCAGGCTAGGGTGATCCCAAAGTCAACAGTTGGCTTTCGCCCATGCTCGGATCACCCCACCACACTTATCTCTCTCTCAAACACACACATACACACCGCAGGCAGGTGAGAGGGCATCAACCACAGTGAACCTGCTGAATGTAGGCTACTGATAGTACGATTGTGTAACAGGACCTGTAATAGGGCCTATTGGTTTTATCTCTTAACTATATTCTTAGAATACTCCTCAGATAGGCTGTAGGCCATCGACTAGTGAACCTGCCGGATGAAATAAGTGATAGCATTCACCATTGCGGGATAGGGTGAATTTTGACATTCTAGTTTCTAACTCTACAAAAACAAGGCAGAAAGACTTGAACAAAATGATTCTATCAAACAGCTTCCTTGGCGAAGGTCTAGTTAGTAATTAACCAGTGCTCTTCCCCATCCTCCTGTGGTACCCTGAGTATGTTACCGTCACTACACTTATTTCTTCAGGAAATACAAATCTACAGAGACTACAAATCCAGTTTTGCATGGTTGGGCCTGTTGTTTGGTGGGTGGAATTTTGGTGAAGAGACACAATCAACAGACAAACCCAAAATAGTTTTTCTCGATTGCTTACACACAATTTTCGGAATCAGTTCTCGAATTCTCAAAACTCTACACACAAATCCCCAAAACTCACACACAACGGGCAAAACTCCTCACTACCCCTGAAAAATGCACGTCTTGTCTCAAAACAATGTACTCTCTTCTAAAAAGGTAATTTTGTTCTCAAATGATGACACACACAAGCAGCAATTTTAATCCACTCTAATATGAGCCATTAAACACTAATGGTCATATGGTAAAACACTATACTCAGCTTGACGCACAGAAACTTGTTTTTTTCACTGTTCCACTTACTAAAGAGGGTATCTGTTGTAAAACAATGAAATATTGTTTTCAGAATCAGAGTACACAGATGTGTGGCAAAAAATATATTTTACAAATTTTTCTGACATTGAAAAAAATTGCACTAATTTTCTGTAAAATATTGGGTTACCACATGAAAGTTATCTCTTGTATTACATATTTTGGGAATCAAAAAAAATGTGTGTTCTCACTGCATCCACTCATGTTTTCATCAACATCACATGGGATGATGATTTCAGAAACAGATATGAAGAGAGTTTGCCCATGTGATGAGGAAGTGAACATAGTATGGCAGTTGATTTTAGTATTTCGAATGACATTGTGTTCCATGCGACAACCAGGAAATTTCTTCATGAAAATTGTGTGTTTTGAAACTTAAATATGAGTGTAAAGAAGGAATTGTGTTTATTGTTCAGTGACCTTGGTCAGGGGGGGTGGGAAATTGGTGAGATGTTTCCAGAATTGTGTGTGAAGTACCAGAAATTGTGTGGAAGCAATCGAGGAAAAACTGTAATACTCTTCTCCACTAGTTTATAGACATGTTGTATGTCAGCATAAAATGTGAATGCTGACGCATATACTGTATGTATGCTATCAAGTCATAGAATGTATAATTGTTAGTATATACAATCTATTTATGAAGTGCATGGTTATATGTTTGATAATTGGAATAAATCGACGAGTTTCTGACAGCGTAACGAAACAAATTGGGTCACATTGTAATGTCCGTGGAAAATTGTGGTTCCCCAGAATGTTGTAGTTAAAGGGGTAATTGGAAGGATTAAAAGTGTAATTAATCACGGTCCCGAGTCAGCCAATGCTTATTTGAGTCAATAGTAAGTGAACCATGACTATCACGATCACTTTCACAGTCCGCTGTCAGAGAACTCCAATTGACAGAGCGACCGTTGTGGCCGTGGGAATATGCTTTACATACCGCCAGATACATATTCACATTTGTATCAACTACTGTGATGAAAAATATTCTCACAGCGAGTTTAGTTAAACAGCATTTTTTTTCATGACGGTGTAGATTTTGAGATAGGTATGCCACGGGCACCGCGCTAACTCCGTAAACCTTGTGCCCCACTGAACCACTGTTATAATGTTTTGCCTATACTCCCTATAGGCATGTACACCTAGCCAGGCCGTGCCCTCCTAGTGACGCAACACCTTCAGCGTTGCTGCTAGTCAGGTCAAGAGCAACGCAAGTGCTTTCTGAGTTCCCGAAAAATCGGGAACTCCTCCCGCTTTGTTGGGAAGCAAACAACCATTAGCAAACCAAGGGAGGCAGATCAACCATGCAGTTTGAGAAATGTTAATTGTCAGACCAAGTCTCGGAAGAGATTTGAAGGTTGATGATAATCAGGCTAATGTACACCTGCATCTAAACAATGAACTTAGTGAACCTATTCTAATCAGAGATAGCAACCTGGCCCCCTGCCCAAACTCCATGTGATAAGTGTTTGGCACCACCTTTAGGTGCCACACTGTGGGCAGGCGTACAGACAGACTGACAGACAGGGTTATTACAATACTAACCCCAATGGCCTCAGGGGACAGGGTAATTCTTTATAAGCCCTTTATAAGTGGAGGAGGAAGTGCGACACATTTGTCGCCACAGTAATCTTTTAAACCAGCAGAGGGCACTACATTTCTTTTTTTGGCAGGACATTTCAATGCACTTTGGGATCACCCTAGCCTGGCGACGCCATCCTATGTACTCCACCCAAAGATTTTGGCTCTGTACGGAGTCAGCAGTCGGGCTTCCGCCCAGGCTAGGATCACCCCACCACACTTATCTCTCTCTGACACACACACACACACCGCAGGCAGGTGAGAGGGCATCAACCACAGTGAACCTGCTGAATGTAGGCCTACTGATAGTATGATTGTGTAACAGGACCTGTAATAGGGCCTATTGATTTTATCACTTAACCATATTCTTAGAGTACTACTCAGATAGGTTGCAGGCCAGGGGTCCCCAAACTTTTTTCTCTGGGGGCCACATTATCGTTCCTGACTGTGATCAGGGGCCGGGATCAATCATGTGGGCTTTATACTAGGCCACTGCCTGTTATAACCATAATTTCTAGCACAAAATAGTTCATCATTATAAGTGATTTACAAAAGAAGTGAGTACTTCACATGTTTTTCAATACAAAATACCACAGGTATTCCTTTTAAATTCTAATACCCATGTAAAAATACCAAGAAAAGGTTAGAAAATTATGGTGATTGACAGTGATACAATATAAATTTTAGGCCTGTTTATATTACAGTGAGATGAGAAACTATCAAGACAAGATAGGATTGCTTCTTTGGGGCAGTTGAAATGGTGAGGTTCAGAGAGGTGAAGGGCCGGTCAAAGGGGCATGGCGGGCCGCATCCGGCCCCCGGGCCTTAGTTTGGGGACCCCTGCTGTAGGCCATCGACTGTAGTGAACCTGCAGGATTAAGTAAGTGATAGCATTCACCATTACGGGATGGGGTGAATTTTGACATTCTAGTTTCTAACTCTACAAAAACAAGGCAGAAAGACTTGAATAAAAAATAACAGATAAAAGAATGATAGTGTAACATAGTTAAATGTTCTATCAAACCGCTTCCTTAGCGAAGGTCTGCACTCTCTGAAAGCATTTCTAGTTACTTAATGTAATTGATCTGTAATTACTATGGACTAGCTGCCAAGATAGCATCGTTTGTCTTGCCAAGTCGTTCTGAGCTTTGCCATGGCTCCTCTTTAGACCTGTTGACCTATAGCATGCATTCGATGATATTACTAAACACTACTAAATTCACCTACAGATACTAAACAGGGTGTATGGAACGGGACAGGTGTGGCCTACAGCACAGTGTTTTTTTGCACATCAGAATCAGAAGGTGAATCAGTTTTATTGGCCAAGAGGGTTTGACTCTGGCTCTCAACCTTTTTTGGACAAATGGACCCTGTCATGCGTAAGCCATTAGGTCGTCAGACTTGTAGCCCAAAGGTTGCCGGTTCGACACCCGACCCGCCAGGTTGGTGGCGGTAGTACCGGTAATTAACCAGTGCTCTTCCCCATCCTCCTCCATGACTGAGGCACCCTGAGCATGGTACCGCCCCGCCGCACTGCTCCCTTGGGGGCGCCACTGGGGTCTGCCCTCTTGTACGGGTGAGGCATAAATGCAATTTCATGATGTGCAGTCAGTGTGCACTTGTGTGCTGTGGAGACCCTGTTGAGAGACGCTACTGTAGCAGATCTCTAAACACCCAAGAGACAGCATAGGCCACAGTGTGACATAGCATGGCAATTAATTACCCTTGCCTAGTTACCATCGACTACCAAGGCTCTGCGAGCCCAGCTACCATGCCTTCAATAAAGGATGTCTCTGTGGTCCACATATACCTGCCCTTTCGTGCAACCCAATGCATAACGTATCAACTGTTTCAAATAAAAGAGGATACTACCCCATTTTTCTTGAAATATTTTGTTGTGCTTTTAAACATTTAGGACTCATATAATTGCATATATTGCATAATAGCATATGCAAAATCCCAATAGTGCTTTATTGGATGTTGCGTGTATAATGAATATCTATGTATGATGATCAATAACAATGGCTTTATGTAGGAACCATCCATGCATATTCATTCATGCAAACCATACACCATGCAAATAAGCCACAAGTATTAGGCCTACTTCTCATCTGCATTTTCCCCAATAACAGCCCACACAGGCACCATTCAAACAAAACGTATTCCCTATGATGATGACATAGACAAAGAAAACGAGAGTGTGCATGTAGGTAAAATATGTGGAATATTAGAGACACTTTAACAAATGTTAGTGGAGACAGATACAGGCTATGTAGGCTACTGGGAGAAAGGGGAAAGCCATGGGAATCGGGGCACCTCAGAAAACAAAGTTACCAGGGATGCCATCGGCCAATCACAAGGCAGCCTTCAAGAGGACAGCGAGTTTAACTCCTCCCCCTCGCCTCACATCACTTTTTCAGCTTCCCCGGGCTGCATTCACCCCAACGCCAACGCTGTTCCGTAGGGCGGGAGGCAGAGGACACCAAAGGAGAGGAGACCCACCACGACTATCATCTTCCACTGGAAGGCTTTGGGCCGTTAGTTTTAGCCAACATACTTAACAACATTAAAGCACCACAGTGTATTCCGAGAGGAAGCAGATTTACTTCGTTTTACTTTCGTGTCACTGCAGGGGTTTTTTGTGGTACTCTGCATAGGGTTAACGTTCGCCGGGTGAGGCACAGGACGGTATTACCAGTAAACGTAACGTCAACCCGACAGATTTGACTTGATAACATCGCTTTGCAAAGATGAATGAGACCGATATTGAGCCTCTGGCAGAATATGCATTCGAGACGATCTTCGATGAAAAGGCTGCATTCGAGTGGATGCAAGAGAATTGGTGAGTAAAATGCTTTCGACTGCAAGCGGTAACTGTCAAACAACGCAGCAGGACAGTCCTGCCCTTTCTGCATAAAGTGAATAAAAGATTGTGCCTGTATTGCAAGCAAGGATTAATCCGTCAACTTAGTTCATACCAGTCAAGCTAGGCAAACGACATTTTTGAGAGAGATTGCTGACATTCCGTTCATCATGGGAACGGATGGACTCCCACGGCTCGACTAGTAATGCTTCATGTCAAATAATCCAGTTGCTGTGTGTGGTCCTGTTTTGCAGGCCACATGCTCGGCTTGTATCGCGTCTTGTTCAGCTTTCTATGGTGGAACAACTTTATATTCACTTTATTTATTTTGGCTATAGTACTACTTCCAGTGAGTGCATGCGTTGCTTCAACTGGTTACTTCCTTTTTCCTCGTTGTCAGGTCATTTTATGAAGTGATTTCCTACTACAGTTACTTGCATAATGCCGCTGGGCGACGTGCGCGTGACGTCAGCTACCTGACCACTGTACAGCGCGGTTCGCGAAGCACGCACGCATGCATGCTGCCAGCCAGCCGGTTCTTTGACCTAGTGATGGAGACTGTACTTTGATCCCTCCTCACCCCATCACGTTTTACACCTTTGCCTACTACTGAATGAATGGCACAAGATCCTATCTAGGGCAGGGGTGAAATCAGGCGCAATCAGGGCGAATTTCACTGTCCGTCTGACATGTGGCATCTCCTATTGTGCTTCAAAGAAGTCTGCCGTCCTTGCCAGCTGCAAGCTAAATAGACTGTGATTAATGAATTCTGAATGATTGCAGTGTTACGAACAAACGCTATAACACCGATAGTAATCAGAAGGCAGTCTTGGTTAGGAATCTCTTCCCAGTGCTAAGACCTGTCTAGACTTGACTGGAAGTAAATTGATTTATGATTTTAATTTTAGTGGGACTACATGGGCATATCTGCTGCTGGTGCACTGCATATGTCACATCTCATCTGTAATGCAAATTCCAAACATTTGGAGGAGAGTAATAGTTTTAAAGAAGCCTTTTGGATGAATGGTGAAACCACTAAAATGTTGCAAAGTCCAAAAGCTGCAACTGCAAACTCGAAAATATTCGTTATTACCTCTTCTGACTATGTCTGGCCTGAATGAATAAGAATGGTCAGACACGATTGCAAGTGGCCGATTAAGAATACAAAAATATACATTTACAAGTTCAAGTTCGCATCAACCACAAGGCTGAAGAATCCAGCATCACTCATCCCCTTGGTGCAGTGTTGTTATGATGTAGAAAAAGTGTGACTCATAGCCCACTAGGGACAATTGACCTTATCGATTGACTTACAATTTATTGATAAACAGCATTTTTTTGCCCCAAATCTTAATTGCCCCCCTCCCCCCCATGATTAAATCTAAACATTTTAATTTAAATTCATTTCTATTTCTATTCTTTAAATCCAAAGGTGATTGAAATGTTTCCACTCTTCCCACTCCTCTTCACATGCACTTTGTCATGCCCATTTCACCCAGGTCTCTCGCCAGCTGAGTTGGTGATAAATTGCAATTATTATTTTGTACTGTAATCGATTGACATTTTAATTGACTAAAGTCGATTGATCGATTAATTGTTGACATCCCGACATCATACACTATGCGAACCGGAGTGAGCAGATATGAAGGTCATATCTCCACCGAAAGCAGAGGAGGCGGGACGAGGAAGGACGTAGGCCAATGGGAATGCAGATGGCTCAGTTTCCCCGGAGCTGTGCACTATGTGAATGTGGGAATTATGTGAGATTTATAAGGCATCTCTTTAACTGCTGCTGAAAGACCCAAGTATAGCGGCATTTAATTCACCATTTAACTGGTCCCTCAATCACCAGCCCTGTTCTCTCTCTCTCTCTCTCTCTCTCTCTCTCTCTCTCTCTCTCTCTCTCTCTCTCTCTCTCTCTCACACACACACACACGCACACACACACTATACACACTTCTCCCTTAATAGCTGGGACCTCACTGACTTTTAAACCTTGGCAATAGGCCATTCAGTCATTGTGTCGAATGGTGAAAGGAGGACAGAGAGAGAGAGAGAGACACCCAATAAGTGCCTTTATTCCACTACAAGCTCTGGTCTTCCAAGACACAGTGCTGAGAAGGCCTTGTCTCTCTCGTTCGTTGCCTAGTTAAGTTCACTTACATCATCCCCATAAGGAAGCTGCCTAGTCCCCCAGGGGTGGGGAACCTTTGTCTCGAGGGTCGTATACAGCCCTTAAGGCCGCCTTATCCGGCCCCTGATATAATTTTAATGGTATGCAGTTTCACATGAAACATGTTTTGTAAAGGAATCTTAAAAATGACATTTACAATATGATTACGGTAAGTTATATTTTCTGGGACCTAGTGAAGGTGGGGTCTGAGGTAAAGGTGGCCACCTTCAATATAGGCCTAAAAGGCAGGAGGAAATTCTGGTTTGTCTTCATAATACAGCCCTTGGAAGTGGCTCCTCGAATGAAAAAGGTTTCCCACCCCTGCTATAGACAATGCAAAATGCATAGGAATTGCGCTCAACAAGATTATAAACGCTGTGAGGATTTGCTCATGTAAGGATTAGGTGTAATGTGGCCTGTTACTGCAGATGGTCCTGCTGACAGGCCTATTAAATCTTTGCTAGAAAACACTCATCATAAACGACATCATAACAACATTGCTATGACATTACTGGGTTTCGTAGCCTGGGCCAATAGCCGACTGTTGACTTCGATGTGCGGAGGCAAAATTTGTGGGCGGAGCACATAGGATGGCGTCGCCAGGCTAGAGTTTCGTAGCCTCTTACTGCAAATGGGGCCGCCGCTGGCCGCTGGCCTAATCCCTCTTTGCTGAAAACACTCAATCACCTCAAAAGAACATTGCTGTGACAATGCAGAGAGTCTCAAGTAACCGATTAAGACTTGGTCATTACAATTTTGGTGACAATTAGGGTTATGACATAAGCTTTGTGCAAAGGGGTTAAGTAACATGGTCGTTACAATTTTGGTTACAATAAGGTCATCACAAAGGTTCGGCGTTTAGTTTGACCTTGAAGGTTAACTAGAGAGGTCAGAGCCAAACCCATTTGTTGTAAGAGGAGAGAGTGGTTTGGTGTGGTGTTTGTCCACAGTAAGGTGCCAGCAAGGACTGGACGGGACGAGCTGGACTCTGGCTCATTCACCGTAGTCCTCCTTCGAAAGAAAGGGAGACTAGATTACACTGATACAGGTGCACACACACAGACACACACACACACACACACACACACACACACACACACACACACACTCAGATGGAACCTGATGCTGCAATGACGAAATGCGTTACAATTGTGTGCACCATCAAAACAAACCACAACAGCAGAGACCAAATTCTTCACCACTGCAGGATAGGCCGAATTTTGACATCCTAGTTTCTAACTTCACAAAAACAAGGCAGAAAGACTTGACAAAAATTAGGGTTTAACATAGTCAAATGTTCTATCAAACAGCTTGCTTGGCGGATGTCTGAACTCTCTTGAGTGCATTTTTAGTTTACTCTGAATTTAGCTGCACCATCATCAGCACCTGGGTCACAAGTGCCTCTTTTCCACTGTCATTTTTTCTGGTAGGCCTACAGCTTGACACAGAGCAACTCGGCTGCAACTTGTTTTTCGAATAGGCACCACACAGCTCAATCGTGAAGCAAAAAGCGGTGGCCGAGTCACGCTGTGTTGAGCTGTAGGCCCACCAGAAAAGTGGCAGTGGAAAAGATTCAAATGTGTGCTGGTTGCACATACTGTATGCGGATATTTTTAAATGCTGGTATTTTTTGTGTCCATTTACGTATAAACACGACGTGCAGTAAAAAAAACTCCATTGTGACAGCAGGTGCATTTGAGTCGTGTCCATTCTAAAATCAGTTTACAGGTACGTGCAAACTCGAGGCCAAAACCACTGCTATTTCCAAAACGAGATGGTCCACATTTGCTGCCAGTTTCAATCTCAACGTCAAGGCCAAAACGTGTGTCAAATGAGGACAGCCTGTGTTGTGGGTGAGCCTTCTTTGAAACAGTTAACTGTATTGTAGGCTCCATGGAGATCACACAGGAAACACAATGAGGGTAGTGAAAGTAAAGAATGTAAAAATGTTCAGACCTTGGCTTGCATTTAGGCACACACACACTCTCTCTCTCACTCTCTCTTTCTCTCTCTCTCTCTCTCTCTCTCTCTCTCTCTCTCACACACACTCTCTCTCTCTCACACACACACAAACACATGCTCCCCCCCCTCTCTGTCTCTGTCTCTGTCTCCCTGTCTCTGTCTCCCTGTCTCTCTCTCTCTCTCTCTCTCTCTCTCTCTCCTCTCTCTCTCTCTCTCTCTCTCTCTCTCTCTCTCTCTCTCTCTCTCTCTCTCTCATACACACACACACACACACCAGACTTCCTGTCCTGATTCTGCTGTAGGTGCTGTGGTTTCTCCCATCAGCCTCTCTGTCTCTGTCTCACACACTCACTCATACAACACAACCCGTGCCTGAATTCAAACACATTTAGTAAAAAAAAGCTGCACTCTGGGGTGTAATTCGTGTAGTTTATTTAATCTAGTAGGTTGATAGCATGACAGACAGACGTTTCGGCCTAAGCCTTCCTCAGCGTCTTTTTACTAAATATGAACTTTGCTGCTTACTCGCACCGGAAGACCTTGTAAGAAATGGTTGAGAGTTGAGCGCACTTTCTAAAAAAAGACTGAATTCAAACACAACCACACCCAAACCCACACAGGCAAACGGACAAACGCTCACACACACACTCACAAGGCCCCTGTGCTGTCCTGCTGTGAACTGTGTTGAAGGTGAACCGTGCTATTGATCTGTAATGGTTGCATTACCACACGCTGAGCATGCATGCTGAT
>NC_085873.1:38713542-38736042 GCF_034702125.1 Engraulis encrasicolus | reverse complement strand
CTCTCCACAGTATAATCGGTGCGGTGAGGACGGGAGGCTACATGATGAATGTGTTGGCTAATCGCGGCTTCAGGGCGTCTGTGTGTGACACCAGTTTCTACAGCGCCCCCGTCAGCAAGTTCTGGGCCTACTCCTTCGTACTCAGCAAACTACCCGAACTAGGTGAGACCACCCACCCACATACACATAACTTGAAATCCAAGTCAAATGTCTGATTCAACACTTCAGCTACGGACAGGATCGTATTAATTAGGGGTCGACCGATACAGGTTTTTTTAATGGCCGATGCAATACCGATTTTTTTTTTTTCATCACCCTTGACCGATTTCCGATACCCGATATTTGGGGTCGGTTTGGGTTTAAAAAGTTTTAAAAATGACAAATATTCCAGGTCTCAAGTTTAAAATAAACATTCCTTTAACATTATCAAATTGAGGTAGAACTTGTAACATTTAAACACCCACTCTAACAATCAAGTAATGTCTAACAATCAAGTAATTAAAAAATAAAGTGTCTTGGTGCTTTTAAAAAAAAACCATTACATAAAATAATAAACATTGCGTATCGGGCAAAACCACACGCGTATCGACCGACACCGATACACTTAAAAAATGCAAATATCGTCCCGATATCAGACCGATATGTATCGGTCTATCCTTAGTATTAAGACTCTGTGGTGCCCCCAGGCAGTACACCTCACTGGTGCCCCCTGTATGAACAAAATGTATAAAGTTTGTGTAATCTGGTGCACCCTAACTGGCTGTAAACGGTTGGTGCCCCTGGGCACTGTGCCACTGGCCCTTATGGATAATTTGGCTGGCTATGGATGCTGGCGATTTCCATCCCACAACCTACATCTTTCCAAACGGGACTGGCCTTTCTATGTCTGAACATCTTTTATCAAAAAGCAAAAAAAAAATCCAAAGGAGTGTGCAAACCTTTTTTTTCAAAAAATACATAATCTTTTTGTTCAGCACCAGGGATTGTGCACAAGTAACTCTCTACAAGTGAACATCTTTTATCCCCTGAGAGCAGGCACTGTATGTTGTCAGTCAGTCAGAGCAGAACGTACAATGTACTTTCAAGGGACTGCAGATGTACTTTGTAAAATAGCCTGAAGCTAACTCTGGTGCAGTGCATGGAATGGCAACAACATGTATGTTTTAATTGAACATAGTCCCTGAATTGAAATTGAACTGAATTGAATGTAGAGAATGCAATGTTTATTTGATTTTATGTATATCTAACGCAGGCTTTCAAACAGCCATTGTCTTTCTTTAACCTCTGAGAGTGTCTCGTATTTTGCGGCTGTTGCTGCGTCACCTCCCATCTCTGTCATCTCAATGTCACCCCCACTGGCATCATGGTTGCCGTAGCGCCCGTCAGTCTCGTCTCTGATTGGCCGATGGTTAATGGCTCCCGTAAAAGATGGGTAAAAGATGCTGAGCTGGCGAAGGGGGTGGTCCACTAATGGGATAGCATATGGTCAGGCAAGGACAGTGGGCTTTACAGAGGACATGTAGAAGTGAGAGAGAGAAAGAAAGAGAGAGAGCATGCCAAAGAGAGAGGCAAGGGTGTGTGTGTGTGTGTGTGTGAGAGAGAGAGAGAGAGAGAGAGAGAGAGAGAGAGAGAGAGAGAGAGAGAGAGAGAGAGAAGAGGTTGGAGTGTCAGTAGTTAACTCCTCCATCACACCTTTATTACTCCTCCATTACCTCTTCTCCTTTCCTCTTCCCTCCTTCTTTCTCCTCAGCTGTTTCCCTTCTTCCCTTCCATGTCCCTTCCATGTCCCTTCCCTCTCATCCCTTCCTCTTTCCTTTCCTCTCCTCTAACTCATGCTCTGTAAGCAGCATCAGGTCTTCCTGCACTGATACCATCACATCAGAGTAGTGCTCTACCCACCCCCCCCCCCCCATCAGGTCTTCCTGCACTGATACCATCACATCAAAGTAGTGCTCTACCCCCCCCCCCCCCCCCCCCCCCCCCCCCTCTCTCTCTCTCTCTCTCCTATCTATCAGGGCCCGTACTCTTAAGGCCCTGAATGGTACATGACATCATCCTCCATCCAGGCCTATCTAGTTATTTATTTATTTATTCATTTATTCATTCATTCATTCATTCATTCATTCATTCATTCATTCATTCATTCATTCATTCATTCTGTTTGGAGCATTTGTTTTGTCTGTTTGTTACTGTTTGCTTTGTTATTCTCCTGTCTTGTTGTCTGTGGTCACTGTCGTTGTATTGTGTGGTGATATTGTAAGCCTCTACTTTTTACCTGCAAACAAATCTACCTTCGGATATCAATAGTTACCTTAGCTTAGCTTACTTTAGCTTATCTTAGCTTAGCTTAGCTTAGCTTATCTTTTCTCCATGTGCTCATAAGTCTCCATGTGTCTTGCTGCCCTGCTAAGGCAAAGTGCAATAACGTACGCTAACCGCACGAATAGACCAGCCACGACGCGATTGAAGCAACAGAGAATCGCTTCTGTGCAGCAAGAGCGATACGAGCGATTGAAGCGACTAGAGTTTGTTGGTTGAAAGCAGAATGCAAGCATTCCAACATTCCCATTGGCTGTGGTTACTGGCCTCTATGCAGTCATTGGCTGTGGCGCCTTGTCGCCGAACCGCGTCATAGCTCATTAGCATAACATAGCCAGGAGTTCAACTTCAAACTGTCGCTCTCGGCGTGCGAATCGCCTTTAGTGTCCAGAATCAATACAAAGTCAATTACTTCCGTCGTTCGGCTTGCTCTTGTCACGGCTGGTCTATTTGTGCGGTAACACTGAAGCTGAGGAAAAGGCCTAGTTCAAATATTGACATTAGATTGGATTGTGTAGTTACCGCAGATTAGACACAGCAATATCTCTAAAACAGGACCCATTTGGACCATAAGGCTTTGTCAAAAGATTAAGGAGGTGTTATGAACTCTCTCTCCCTTCCTCACTATCCCTTTCTCTCTCTCTTGCTCTCTCGCTCTCTCTCTCTCTCTCTCGCTCTCTCTCTCTCTCTCTCAATAATCGTCTCTCTCTCTCTCTCTCTCTCTCTCTCTCTCTCTCTCTCTCTCTCTCTCTTATGTTCTCTCCATCTCTCTCTCTCTCTCTCTCTTATGATCTCTCCTACTCTCTCTCTCTCTCTCTCTCTCTTTCTCTCTCTATCTCTCTTATGATCTCTCCTACTCTCTCTCTCTCTCTTTCTCTCTCTCTCTCTCTTATGTTCTCTCCTGCTCTCTCTCCCTCCCTCTCTATATTTCGTTCTCTCCCCTGCAGGTGACACCATGTTCGTCGTCTTGCGTAAGCAGCGTCTGATCTTCCTGCAGTGAAGAACTCACAATATTTTTAAAGAATATTCTCTCTTCTCTTCTCCCCCCCCCTCCCCTCATTCCCTCCTTCAGGTGACACAGTGTTCATCGTCTTGAGTAAGCCGTGTTGCTTTAGTCCTGGCATTTTTATAAGCACCTCCTACTCTCTATTATGTTTTCTCTTAGGCCGGCTCCACACTAAAGTGTGGCGGAACGGCAGCGAGACGATTGAGGTCTTTCTGCTTAATTTCGGCCGGTGCGTTCTACTCGGCCTTTCACACCGTCAGCGCCGGCGTGTGCGGCCAGTCCAGTTCCACACCACACCAACGCTTTGGTGTGGAAGCGGCCTTATGTTCTCTCCTTCTCTCTCTCTCTGTCTCTCTCTCTCTTTCTCTCTCTATCTCTATCTCTATCTCTCCCCTGCAGGTGACACCGTGTTCATCGTCTTGAGTAAGCAGTGTCTCATCTTCCTGCACTGAAGAACTCAAAATATTTAAAGAACTCACAATATTCTCTCTTTTCTTCTCTCCTTTTCCATCCCCTCATTCCCCTTCCATTCCTTCCTTCTGGTGACACAGCGTTCATCGTCTTGCGTAAGCCGTGCTGCTTTACTCCTGGCATTTGTATAAGGAACTCTCAATAGTCACTTCCTACTCTCTATTATGTTTTCTCTTTTGTTCTCTCCTTCACTCTCTCTCTCTCTCCCTCTCTATCTCTATCTCTCTCTCTCCTGCAGGCGACACGGTGTTCATCATCGTCTTGCGTAAGCAGCGTCTGATCTTCCTGCACTGAAGAACTCACAATATTTAACCCTCTGAGGTCCGAGTGCCCTTCAGAGGGCAATGTGTCTCCAAAAACAAATCTGTAACTCTGTGAGTTTTTGTCATTGAAACATATAAGTCACACCATTAGAAACCTCAGACCTTCCAGGTCCCAAATATATATATATATATGAAATGAAAATACTTGAAAATGTTAGGGTGGTGCAAGCAGCCTAAAAGCCTCTGAAAAGCCTTAGACCTCAGAGGGACCTCAGAACTCACAATATTCTCTCTCTCCATCCCTCTCTCTCCTCCAGGTGACACCGTCTTCATCGTTCTGCGTAAGCAGCGCCTGATCTTCCTCCACTGGTACCACCACATCACCGTATAAGGAACTCACAATACTCACCTTCTCTTTCTCTCCCTCTCTCTCTCCATCCCTCTCTCTCCTTCAGGCGACACCGTCTTCATCGTTCTCCGTAAGCAGCGCCTCATCTTCCTCCACTGGTACCACCACATCACCGTGCTCCTCTACTCCTGGTACTCCTACAAGGAACTCACAATAATCACCTCCTCCTTATGTATTCTCCCTCTTTCTCCCTCTCTCTCTCCCCCATCCCCTCATCCCCCCATCCCTTTCCTCCTCCAGGTGACACCGTCTTCATCGTCCTCCGTAAGCAGCGCCTCATCTTCCTCCACTGGTACCACCACATCACCGTATAAGGAACTCACAATACTCACCTTCTCTTTCTCTCTCCCTCTCTCTCCATCCCTCTCTCTCTCCTCCAGGTGACACTGTCTTCATCGTTCTGCGTAAGCAGCGCCTCATCTTCCTCCACTGGTACCACCACATCACCGTGCTCCTCTACTCCTGGTACTCCTATAAGGACCAGGTGGCGGGCGGTGGCTGGTTCATGACCATGAACTACGGCGTGCACTCCATCATGTACAGCTACTACGCGGCGCGCGCTGCCGGCTACCGGGTGCCCAGGCCAGTGGCCATGTGCATCACGGCCTCCCAGATCATGCAGGCATGTACTACAAGTACTTTTTTCAAATAATTTAATTTTCTTTAACTAATATTTTTTTATTTCCTTTCTCTTTTTTTAACCTTTATTTTTTATGTGAAGCACATTGATTTGCACCTGTGTATGAAATGTGCATCACGGCCTCCCAGATCATGCAGGCACGTACTTATTACGAGCGGAGATATTCTAGACAGAGATGCGTCATTTTGTTTATTTTCCGGTGTCTACTATATGTCGGGTGAACACCCCTTTAGGAGACCTTCAGTTAGGAGACCTTCGTAGTCCTGAGGTTGAGAGTAAATGAAGTCCCCTTAGCGCTGTAGATGGCGGTAGCGCACGTCTTGTGCAAACACCTCAAAAAGAGAAGAAGAAGGACGGGACAACGCCTCCTTAGGAGACCCAACTTGAGCACACACTTTTGCATTGAGTGGGCGTGTTTTGATTCCTCCTGATTAAAATGTAATACTCTTTGCTACAAGTTATTTTTTCCAAACATTTAATGATTTAACTTTTTTTATTTCCTTTCTCTTTTTTATGTGAAGCACATTGATTTGTACCTGTGTATGAAATGTGCTATAAAGATAAACTTGACTTGACTTGACTTGTACCGTGGCACCTTTTAGAAATATCAACAGCACTGGAGTTATCCTCGAATTTTGGGGAGGGGGATCTCATTTATTGATTTAATTTATTAAATGATTATTACTTATATTATTACTTTATAATTACTATGAATGTATTATTATTTATCAATTTATATGTGTGTGGGGGGGTGTCAAGCACTTTAGCTATGTACAGTACATAGGCTACTACTACTTAAAACTATTAAAACTATGCAGCGTTGTTGCTCCACACACAGTTTTTTTTGTCGTCATTGACAATGCCAATAAACTCTTGAATCTTCTTGAATCGTTTGAATTAGATGGCGATGGGCCTGGTGGTGCTGGGCTCGGTGAACCACTGGCTGGACGAGCGGCGTTGCCCCAGCAACATGGGCAACATCGGCTGGGGCACCGTCATGTACCTCAGCTACCTGGTGCTGTTCATGTGGTTCTTCTACAAGTCCTACGTCAGCAATGCGGCAGCCAAGCCAGCAGAGGGCGCTGTGACGACGAAAGCGAAGAGCAACAAGGCCAAGAGCAAAAAGATTGAGTAATAACAACCCCCCATACCCCCAGATGCCCCCGTAACAACCCTTATTATGGGTTAATTGACCCCCCTCACCCCCATCCATCCCCCCCACCCCTAACTGACCACCGCCCACCCTCCCCCAGGATGCTAAATCCTTTACCACCCCCAACCTCCCTCCAAAAACCTACTGTACATTCTAGCCGAGTCATTCCTTATCTTGACCCCCGAAATTGTCATTTGTCAATTGTCATTGTCAAATTTTGCCTTTTGACTGCATTTCCTCCCTCTTCCCATCCAGACCACCCCCCCCAAAAACAAAAACATGTTTACCACTTCAACCTTCCATGGCCTTTCCGTCCCATTCTAGCCCTTTGACTTTTGTCACCACCTTACCATGAGACTATTGACATTGGCAGCGCCGTTTCTTTAGCCACCTCCTATTACCGTGAAGAATGTATAAGCAAGAGCAGGAAAGAAAGGATGGCTGGAGTGACAATGACAAACAGATGGAGTACCCACCCAGCCACCTCCCCTTTCTAATTCTCCCAGTGCGCTGTGACCAGCGGTGCGTTTCTCGAAAGCGTAGTTGTTAGCTAGTTAGCAATTTGAGTAGATACCGATGGGAAATTGCATTGCAAACAACAAGTAGCTAACGTAGTTAGCAATTACGGTTTCGAGAAATGCACCTCAGAATCCTCATCCCTACCCTAGTGCCCGTGTCCATATCAACCCCACCTCCCCCCCCGGAAACTGTGATATTTTAATATAGTTATGCCCATTCGATCCTAGCCATCCAACACATCTCTTTTGGAGACCTAGCCATTTTACATACCGATTGCCTTCCCACTCTTTACACCTCAGCCACGACTATATCTTAGCCGTCCAAACACACGCACACACACACACACGCACACACACACACACACACACACACACACACACACACACACACACACACACACACACACACACACACACACATGCATGCACACAGCCTCCACTTTCCACAGCCTCACTGTTTACCTGTTTTCCATCCATACCCCCCACAATCTGGGAACATGGCCTTTTGAATGTTTGCCTTTTGACTGCATTCCCCCTGCATTTACCGGTAACCACTTTAGAGAACATAGGCACTTAAATGTATGAAGTATCCTTACACACACACACACACGCGCGCACACACACACACACACACACACACACACACACACACACACACACACACACACACACACACACGCTCACACAATTACCCCTGAGTGAAACATTGTACATTGTGAGTTGTTATTGCAAAATTCCAGCACCGTTTTTTTTTTTTTTCATAACCATCTTCCTTAAAACAAGAGTCCCTTTGTGCTTTTAGAAACATAGTTTTCTTTTTCTTTTTACTGTATTGTAAGAAGGGGTCTTATGACAAGCCTATGACTGTGTGTGCTGTGCGCGTGTGTGCGCACAGACTAGATACCGTAGACTTAGAGGTACAACCACTCTTACGTGTGTATAACTAACCTGCTGACATTGTAATAATTGTAGTAGTAGTGTAATCCTAAAGGGTACTGACCACTGTTTTAAATGGGACAGTGAGACCCACGGCAGTCAAAACAACTTACTGAAGAGAAGTTTACAACAAGTAACAGTGGTGTAAACAGCGCCACCTGTCTCTCTTCACAGGGACTGCATTTTATTATAATGTAATGTACATGAACTGTGTCTCTGTACACTTTTTTTTAAAGAAAGGATTGTTTCCCACTGGACTGTGTTTGATTGTCTGTTTATCTTACCTGATAAAGGGAACATTAATGTGTTGTGGGGGAAAGAGATGAAAATGGTGGAATGTAGACAACGTGATGCCTAGTGATTGTCTTTGCTGGTTGCTGCAGAGCCATTGCGCTTGTGTTTCTGAACATGTGAAATGAACTTCTTTTTTTGTCTTTTTTTTTTTTTACTTTATCGAGGACAGGACAGTAGGAGAGTAGTGTGAAATGTAGTGTGTGTGAGGTGTCACCTCTGTTTGGCATTGTAGAGAATGCACTGAAAATGAAACAATATGCAAGTCCACCTGTCAACACTTCTGTTTGTGTTTTCTAAGGAAGCCGATGTGTGTGTATGTGTGTGTGCGCGCGTGCGCACGAGCGCTTGTTTAAATACATTAGCAGTAGCTGTAGAAATGTATTTGTGTACTGTATGTTCATTGCCTGTAGAATGTAGAACCTTGCATGTTCGTTGACGAGGAGACAGAGGGCCAACATTCCAAATAGGAGTTCCACAAGCTCTGTAGTTAAGGCGACATGTTGTCACCTCCAGTCAGATAGCCATCATCTCATCTTAGTCATGCAGATTGCCATCTTAGTCTATTCCAGTTCATTCACCTGTTGCAGTTCTCTAAAGTTCACCTTCTAAAACGTTTTGATTGGTGTGTGTGTGTGTGTGTGTGTGTCTGTGTGTCTGTGTGTGTGTGTGTGTGTGTGTGTGTGTGTGTGTGTGTGTGTCTGTGTGTCTGTGTGTGTCTGTATGAGAGAGAGAGAGAGTATACGTGCAGTACGTTTGTAAGTGTGTGTACACGAGCACATTGACAATGGAGGAAGGTATGAGGAGCTAAACAGGTCTTTCCATTTTGGCTTAGATAGATACTCATCTAAGATGGCGCGGCTGATATGCTAGTTGTTGTTGTATGTGTGTGTGAAGTGTGGGAAGAGACACCCACATTCCCCACAAACTCAACTCAGCTTTCTAGAACAGTCTTGGATGCGCACACACACACACACACACACACACACACACACACACACACACACACACACACACACACACACACACACACCCATGGTCACAGCCCTTCATGTTGCCCTGGTGACGAGAGGGGGCATGAGGGGACAAAGATAGCCCCTCTCTTAACTGGGATGTCCCTCACCGCCATACTTGGGCTTCTTGCTTTTGTCTCTTAGTGACCGTAGCCGTAGCAAGGTCTCTCTGTCCGTTACTACGACAACAACTTTGCTGAGTGTTGTTTTTCCCTACCGTAGTTTAAGATCCGGCCATGCCTGGTTTCACGCCACCCCCTTAGATAAGTCATAGAGGATTCCAACTCGTGGGTTCATAACCATGTTAACTTCCGGGAATCGGTCTCACCGTGAGAAAATGGCGGGTGGGGTGAAAATCGCTAGAAATACGTAGAGATGTATGAAACAACGGGAATCTCTTCAGTGACTGTGGTTTATACCAAATCAAGCATGTTTCAGTAGTGAAGTATGCTACAAAAAATGTAATTAATTTTAGAAAAGTACCATGATAAGTGAACGGGAAGTTGCAAAAGTGGGCGGAGTCTTCACCCCAAACGTTTGTATAGAAGTCAATGGGAGAGAGCTAAACTACGACCCCTACAGACCGATTCCCATAAAACATGCTTATGAACCCTCTGGTTGGAATCCTCTATGGCTAAGTTACAAAGACCAGCAGGACCGTATTAAGACACTGTGGTGACCCCGGGAACTACACCACACAGGGGCCCCCTTTATGAGTTTTTGTCATGTGACGCCCTAGCCTGATGAACCAGCGCCACCCGCTGGACGGCAAAATGTTTTGTCTACGGGTGGGTCTGGCCTCGCATAATGATTCAATGAAGCCAGAATGCCATGAATCTGGCAAACCAATTACAACGTAAAGATGTGTTTTGAATCAAAGCGGGCAGGGTTTTGAGGGAAGGTTGTTCTCATCAACAATCTTCGGATGTATTATGCATCGAGGCCAGACTAAATTAGACATCCACATTTAGTCTGGTTTATCAGGCTAGTGGCGCCCCCCAACTGGTTGTAAATGGTTGGTGCCCCTGGGCACTGTGTCACTGGCCCTTATGGATAATCCGGCCCTGGGCCTAAGACATTTGGACCGTTAAAACCAGGTCATTGTGGACTATGTGGCACTGGATTGTAAACGAATATATAATCCAGGGTGCCTAACACTGACGAAGGCCATAGCCATACACTCTCAGAAATAAAGGTACAGAACTCGTCGCTGTGGCAGTAGCTTCAAGTGGAGTACCATTGCGTCGCTTGATTGATACCCCAAAAAAGAGGTGTGTTCAGTTTGTTGCAATGTTGACCGATATGCATCTGTCACCTCTTTTTTGAGGTACACCCCAAGTGTACTCCCCTTGAGTGTACTGCCACTTACTTCTTATTTCTGAAAGTGTAGGATGGGTCCATCCATTACCAGGGTAACTGTCAGGGGAGCCGCTAGGGGGGGGGAAAGTGGTACAGATTCTAAGGGCCCAAGCACTGATACGAGCCCTTAAGGGGGCCCAAGCACTGAGAGGAGCCCTTAAGGGGGCCCAAAATTCGAATCTTTAATGGGGCCCAGCATTTCTGGCAGCGCCCCTGGTAACTGTGCAAGGGTGTGTTTCGCTGTCCTGTTGATTAGTCTTCTTAGGTCGTTGGCCATTTGTGTTATCGATCATCGATCACAGAACCGCTGCGTCTGTGTCCAGCTGTCCTTCAGACTTGGTGTGGTCAAGAGTTCTGTCCCCATGCACACATAAACACACACAACACACACACTCGCCAGCATGTGCTAACTCCCCTACCACACAACACGAAGTACCACACACTGTTGAATTGAGCTGGCTTATGAGGCACAGGGTGAGAGGAAGGGACAGCACAAGAAGGTAGAGAATGCGCGCACATCAGTGGTACAGGTGCTGGACAAAATAGAGTAACTGAAATAAATGATAGAAGTCGGCAACACTGTTAATGCTCACAGTGATTAAATCACGGGGAGCATTAACAGTGTTGCGGACTTCTATCATGTATTTCAGGAAGGGACAGTAAACAAAGAAAAAAGGAAAGAAAAAGAAGGAGAGAGAAATGAAAGGGAAGAGAAACAGGCAGATTACCACCCAGTCGAGAGCAGCAGCAGCTTGTCTGAAACACTGTGCTCATTGTACATTACTATAGCGATATCATTTTAGAGTTTATTTATTTTCTTAAGAAAAAAAAGAAATGATAGAAAACAACAGAAACAAAATGAGTGTAGATGTATGTACTACTAATTGTGTCCTGTCTTCAAAGTAGCTTTGAAATGATCTTAGAAACGTCTTTATTCTCTCAGTGTATTTGAATCTTTGCAGTTAAACAAACAGAAATTCGGAGTGCTTCTAGCTTCACCTTTTTGTCCTTGGTGCTCATCAGTGAGCGTAGGGGCTCTCAAATTGGTCCCGGTAGACAAAATCCGAGGCACTCAAGGTTACAATTTGTTACTTTTTATTTGGCTACAATGCTTCCGGTATGTATTTCGCCCCTTATGGCCTTCGGGTAGGTACTGTAGCCAAATAAAAAGTTAAAAAGTGTAAGCTTGAGTGGCTCAGGTTTAGTCTTAATGTCTGTCTTATCCTAACAAGGACAGTGTCACAGTGCACCAGACTATGTGGAGGGCCATTGTCTTTTTCGCTGTGGATCTCACGCCTACTTCAACACTGTACATTCCCTCTTCGCCTCACCCAGACCCACCCACCCCTCTCCACTGCTTCTAAGGGGGCATTTCTAATATGCAGACTCCCGTCCCGTCCTTCCTATGCACCTTTGCATGCTTGTGGCCTTGTGATGACATCAGTGACTACAGAAGAAGTGTATTTCAATATCTTGCAAAAAGCACAATTCATGATGTCATTTCATCAATTGACAGAATAATATTTGTAGTCCCCCAAAAGTTGTTGCGGCTTGGCTGACAGCTGGGGAACGTAATTGTTTTCTCCACAAAGGAGGGGCGTCAGCAAAACGTGAGGGCACAAGCACAGACCGAGGAAGAGAGCCTGTTTATTGGAAAGCACTCTACTGTATGTGTGACCTTTCAGCTCCTATGAGGTCAGGGTTCAAGGTCATTGAGTGTGTGTCTGTACAGTGGGTGTCTCTCTAAGTGAATTGTTCTAGCCTTGCTAGGACAAGTAACGCCAATTTGTCGCGGATTTCACCAAGGACTTTCCAATAACTAGTTCTAAGTGTAATTAATTATTGGATACACCTTGGAAAAATGGGCGTTACTCATCCTAGAAAGTCTAGGACATTTTACTTTGAGAAGTACCCAGTGTGTCCTTACAAGGTCAAGGGTCACCTTGGGGACGGTAACATGAGTGAGGCATTCCCCTGGACCCGAGTGGGTTGAGCGAATGTGATGTGACAGTGACATACGAGTAGAGCCAAAGACAATAGAGTAGAGTAAGATGATTCCAGACCGTGTATTTCCTGGATCCTTGTGATGTCATGTGAACGCCCCCTTTAGGAGACCTGGTGTTAGAAGACCTTAATTGCAGGCTTTAGGTTGAGGATAAATGGAGTTCCCTTGGCACTGTAGATGGCAGTAGCACACATCTTATGCAAGCTGTCACCAAATGCCACAGAAAGAGAAGAAGAAGGAGGGGACAACCGACACCAACATAGGAGACCGAACTTGAGTGGAATCCTTTGCATTGGGCGGGCAGCGTTTGAATCATCTTACTGTACTAAGAAAATCTTTGGTAGAACTATATGGAATGTTAAGCAGCAAGTACATGTATAGAACTATGGTGCATTGAAACCCATCCAGTTCACATAACAATGATTGTAGACCTTTTCTAGTTCTATTCCACCATTTCTACTGTTCTTCGTCCCACTGACTGTAGCGAAATAGTTGAATCATTCACACATGCTGCATTATGAAGGGCATATGTCTGTTTTACTCTTTGCTTTTAATTCCCGCCTTTTATAATATTTTGCGTTTTCCAGTTAACGTTCATTGCAATTCACTTAATTTTTTTTACTGTAATACTGTACAACATACATACTGTATCAACGTGTGATTGACATGTTTTAAAAGTGTGTTGGCACATTAAAGGATGGCACTGTACTGGATCCAGTGATGGGCAACCTGAATTCATTAGTTATAATCCAGTTCCACATATTCCAAATGACCTGTTTTTTTTACCCGTTCAAGTCAACCAGGATCCTGCTTCCCAAAAGAGTTGTTGCTGATAACTTATCAACTAAGTGGGTAATGCCGATGGGAATTTGCATGGCAGCCAAGTGAGTTGCTACAGTAACTTTGTAAGCAATGATGCCACTGAGAAATGCACCCCTGGTTGAATGATCACCTGGTTAAATGGTGAGGTTGAATTGGACAGGTAAGACTAGGTCATCTGGAATATGTGGCACTGGATTTCAACTAACAAATCAACAGTTTGCCCATCACTGACTAGATCCAATGATGAGACCACTGTAGCGAATGCTACTGACATGAAACAGGGCCTTTTTGTTTCTGTTTGAGTTTTTTGTTTTGTTTCATTTTGTTTTTTAAAGAGGTGTTTTATTCTGAAATTTTCCACATTGTTTGTTTCTGTCTGTGGTCTGTGGTCTTTGGCACTGACCTTGAGCCCAAAGCATCACACATACACACACACACACACACATACACACGTGTACATTCCTGATTGTGATGTGTAGATCTGCTGTCCAGGTCATCTAGGCCCTCCATCCCCAAATGTATTTGTGACAGAACTGTGAGAGGGGAGAAACAGTTCAAGGGCTTCAATGTCATGTTTTGATATTTTAATTTTAAGTTATGCGGGATTATAACGCAAGATAACAATAAAGCCATGTTTTGAATGACTTGCTGTCTGTGTCCTTGGTTGTCTGTTGTGGTTTTCAGTTAAAAAAAAGGTTACGGTATAAAATGCAATTTCATATACATTTGCTTGAATGTGTTCAACGAAATCTTTTAGTGAAAGCCCACCTGGGAAACACAATCCACAGCATGCAACAAAATCTGACACCCTAACTCAGTAGGGGCTTTTCCACCGCGCGGTAAAATGTGTTTTTCAACATGTGGGTCGGGACCCCTTTGTGGAATTCAAATGGGGTCGCCTGAAGTGTCTGGAAAAAAATGTACTGATAAATATTACTAATTAACATAACAAAACGATGTAATATTCTCTTTGAATCACCATTTACAATCTTCGACTGACATAAATATCTATAGGCTGTAATACCCTACAACTTACATGTAGCCCAGTCCTTTTTTTATTTATTTCCGTGGGAAAAAAAATGTGTTTGGGGTCACCGGAAATTTGGGATGTCAAAATGGGGTCCCAGGCCAAAATAGGTTGGCAACCGCTGCCTTTACTGAGCGCATACCCATGACTTCCCTTATACCAGTGGCTCTTAACCTTTTTTTCTTAACGCACCCCCTTACCGCTGCGGAAGACAAGCCGCGCACCCCCAACCCAAACTTTTACACATGTATTCACACGAAAAAAAATCTTTAAGTGATTAACTACAATGATTCTTGCTTGAGCAATACCTTAATGACTTTAAATTGGGACCAAAATGTGTTAATTTGCTCTACATTTAGTCTAATTATAATGTTTGCAAGCAGAATTTTGGTCACAACCTCAACACAAACAAAATTCTGTGCACCCCCTGAAATCTCTGGCACACCCCCAGGGGGTGCCCGGCCGCACCCCAGGTTAAGAACCACTGCCTACGACTGTCCTTTATGGGACTTTGGTAGTCTTACAATATAACCTACATGTGACAATAAACAGGACTGAAATGGGGGAGAAATAGGACCCGGGCACTTTTGGCTTAAAGGGGCCCCTCATAATTAGTGGTGCTGAACTCACTCACTGGTGGACCCGCACCCCCTTGGGCCCCTATTTTCAGATTTTTTTTTTTCTTAAATTTTCAGAACAGGCCCTCGAGGTAGTGGGGCCCACCGGGAAATGCCCGCTATGCCAGATGGCCAATTCTGCCCTGACAGTAAAACAGCAACATTCTTTATGATATCAGAGATGTTATTTTAAAAATTTCATGAAAGGAAACAGCTTTGTTTACCCATACTGTAACACCACAGGCCAGCTTGAGTTAGTTCCAGTAGCCTATCTATTTTACAGAACTGTTCTGCCCCCTGCTGGAATAAAAGTGTAAATGGGAACATTGATAGTTTTTTTCTCAAGCAAGATTACTTTGTCCTGGGCCCGGCAAAAGCCATCAGCATCCTTGCCCATGGACACTCCTATTAGCATTGTGACTGACAACCACACTCCACAGCACACAATGTACACAACTGGATTTACGTATGTCTCACCCACGCAAGGAGGCACCCCAAATGAAAGCCCGATTGGGAAACTCCAACTCCCATTGTCTTTGTGACACAGTACTCCACAGCACACAAGTGCACACTGCGAAATTGCATTTATGCCTCACCATTGCAAGGGGGCGGCCCCCAATTGCACCCCAAGGGAGCAGTGCGGCGGAATGGTACCATGCTCAAGGTACCTCAGTCATGGAGGAGGATGGGGGGAGCACTGATCAATTACTGCCACCACCAACCTGGCGGGTCAGGAGTCGAACCGGCAACCTTTGGGCTACAAGTCTGATGCCATAACCGCTTACCCATGACTGCCCATGGTGTCCCAATGGAGTAATCCATGCTCAGAGTACCTAATTTGGCTAATTACTGCCAAATATTTTCTCTATCGCAAAGAAAATACTATTTATTCATTCATTCATGACATAGACCAGTAGGCCTATGATGACTGGTGCCTAATTTCAGATTTCAGGCACAAAACTGTCTTCTCATAAAAGAAAACACCATAAAGGCTGTGGGAACACTTTAGGTTGATTGATAGCCATGTATAAAAAAAAAACCTAAAATAATTAAAATAACTGTTGAGCAAAAGAGAAAAAACTACATCTTTTTAACTTCAGCCAAATTACAAATCGTGGCCAAGGTTAAATGTAGCCTATTTGCGAGTAGGCTAATCGATCTGACCCTAAACGCAAAGGTCAGGGTGTCAGAAATCATGGGCGCAGATAGCGGGGGGGACGGGGGGGACATGACGTACCCAGATTTTCATTCACCTAGATCCGTCCCCCTCACCTTTTTGGAGAAAATATCTGATTTCTGCCTTTGCATTTTGCAATGTGTGAAATAGCGCCTCCCTGGACCATTCACTTTCATATGTGGCAAAAAAAAACCGGTATTACACCATATATATAAATCTATTTTTTGATTGGCTAACAGCCACTGAAGTCCCAGATTTGAAGCGCCATAAACAGAGCTGGCTTTATGAAGGAAGTGGAGCGAAGAGCAGACATCATATTTACATTACATTTTTGGCTCAGACCAGTTGCTTGCTTTTATAATTAAAGTTAATCTCGAGGATAGTCCCATTCTTGCTAGCTATGATGTGGATTACAAAAACTGTGGAACGTGAATGATGATGGTGGAAACGCATGGATTAAAAGTTGGGATAAATAGTTCTACTGCGGTCAAGACAACTTTTAAGGTAAGGTCAATAATAGGTTCATGTCCGCTGTGACGCTGTTTGTAGCCTAGTTGCTGATGTTAGCTGATGTTAATTGTTCAGAAGGGCTTTTTGGTCTCTTTTTTCGCCTGTTTTCGAGTGAAAAGACATCTTTGTTGGGCCATGCCATGACAGCTGTCAATCAAGTAGGCTAGCCTAACGCAGGTAGCTGTCGTGTTCACTGTCCCTGGTCTGTATGCTGTCAACGTCTGACTTCATTAATTTTTTTAAGGAGCTCCTTTTTGGAATGATGACTGCGGTGGTGTTAATCTGTTGGACGCATTTACTGTGAATTGTTGTTAAGCGGTACTACAACGCAAACGTGTGGCTTGTAGCGGTGGAGTGTAGATGCAATTGAAACGCAGCGTGGTAGAAAAATGACTGAGTAGAACTAGTAGCAAGGAGGTTGTCTTAAGAGCTCAAGATCACCATTTAAATGCGCCGCTTTTATCAAAAATGTCTAATCTGGGGGAGACCCCAATATCACACGCCCCAAAACCGCGCCTGGATTGAAGTTGTGTTTTACATGCAATAGGCCTACCACCGCGAGACTGGTCGTCTTAAAATGTCTACAGTACTAAATCACACACTGTTGCATAGCCTGATGTAGGCCTACATTAGTAGTACAACGTGAAATTTGTTGAAACAGTTGTCCTGTTTAAAGGTTGAATTGGTTGGGAAAGTACTGTAGCACTTGCTAATGGGATGGGAGAGGTGTGTTTAGAAGCGCGCGCAGGGGCGGGTGAGTCTTGGTGGGAGGGAGACTCGTGCACATTCTCAGTAGAATCTGTAAAGCTGGAGCGGTTTAAACATTTGTTAAAAAATATCATGTATCAAGATTTAAAATAGGTAATGTAGTAGACCTACAAAAGCAAATAAAATTATTTAGCGGAAGATGAATATGCCACTAACAATAAAAAAAAATTATATTCAGTGTATAATAATAATCCCCCCCCCCAATCCCCCCCCCCCCCCCCCCCCCCGGACGGTTGGTTGTGAAAATGTCCCCCCCAGTTTTTAAACGCTATCTGCGCCCATGTCAGAAATACAGTATTGAGAAAACGGCGGGACATCATCGACCTCGTGTGGCAGCTGTGTGGGGCGCACGTGAGCAGCCTCGTGAAACATCTGTTTTGTACAGTCTCTCGCGGTCCTCAGCCGCGCGCTCCTCCTCTAGTGCAGTGTTTCCCAACCAGGGGTACGTGTACCACTAGGGGTACGCGAGCACACCTCAGGGGGTACGTGGAGAAATGTAATAATAACAAATATATTGAGTGTAGTCACATTGGGATAGAGGAACAGAGCCTGAATGAGGGCGAGGGGGTACTCATCATATGAAAAAGTTGCTAAGGGGGTACGCAGGACAAAAAAGGTTGGGAAGCACTGGTCTAGTGGACACTTTTACGCATAAAAAGTTTAACTGTCGCCACCCATTACAACCATGATTTAAGATGTGTGTCCCATACCCGTTTGGTGCTTTGCCTCTCTCCTCTCACGGTTAGTTTTAAGCCCGCGGCATTTTTGTACTGTGGTCTATTATTGTGTGCAGCCAGGACTTTTGCCTGGCCTCAACTCCATAAAGACCACAAGGACAAAAGGCAATTAAAATCATTCATTGTAATCGGTGTGAGCACCTCTAAATGTTCAAAAGTCCTCTATTCCAATCAGGGAGCGTGCAGAATTGAGGGGGGAAAACTTGTGGACAATCTTGTTTCAAAGGCCAGACAAGACGCAGTATCTCGCAACCTCAGTTGTTCCCGCACACGTCTAAGCTTAGCTCGGTTAACTATTTTGGGGAAATCATTGGTGTTCTTCCAGCAGAAAGAACAGCGGCGTAGAGGGGAGGAGTTTATCCCACAAACAGCTGGATCATTTTAGAGGGCTGCCTGTTGCTGAGACAAGCCACGTTTTCAACCAACTCCGAGCCAGACAGCCGCATGTGAGGGACTAGAGTGGAAGACGGCTCACCTGGATTACGAGATAGAGCCTCTATCGTCTCGTTGTAAAAAGTTTACAGGAATCCCGGACTTAAAACATACTTGTGGAAAACTTACGGAGTCGTACATAGGCGTTTTCTTTGAAATATGGTGATGTTTTCAACTTTTGGACTGTGGTGGTGAATTTAAGGACACACTTTTAACGATTGGAGGTTGAAAAGGTATGTGCACGTGAATAATAATAATAAATAATACAATAATACAATACAATAATGATTACAATATAATAATAGTAATGATAATAAGTCTGATAATAATTCAGAAATGCCCAACATGCTTGTTGAGCAAGTTTTGATTAGTTTCTTTGACTCTATCCAAACGCCAAGCGCCAAATAAATAACTTGTAGCCTATTGCCTCTATATGCATTCATTTTTTGTTGTAGATTCATCGGTCCATGGATTATTTGGATTACCTGCTTCACTCCTCGTGAACTAAACTGACTTTGAAAAGAAGTTGGCGGTCTTCTCACTCCATTGGTTACCTGCATTCTTCTCTTGGCACGCGCAAAGGACCACGAGCTGACCATCATGTCTCTGTGGGTGATCTTGCCTCTCAGCCTCCCAGTGCTCATCATCACTGGAATTTGGGTCGTGTAAGTTCAAGTTTATTATGTTTACCTCAGCTTTAGTTTGTGGATGAATATGCTTCTGTTTTTATGGTTTGAAGTTGAAGTCTTTGATTTACAACTGTGACCACCGGTCTAAACTAAACTACTACGCCGTTAAATGTCACGTGCTTGCCATTCCCACGTCTGTGCAAACTTGTGGTCAATGTTAAAGTGATTTGTGGTTGTTCAGTAAAGTGGCAAATATAGTGGTAAGAGTTACTTACCTACAGTGTTATTCGTTGTGAAAGCAGCCCATGCTGTGAGTGCCCATGCGCCATCGATATATTTGGCCGCAACCCTTGGTCGCCAACCTCAGTGAGTCTGGGGACGCAAGATAACTAGACGATCTAACAAATAGTATTACAGCAGCTTTGGCCAAGTGGAAGCTCTTAGAAAAATAAAGCCCAGTGTCATATCATAGTAACGTGCAGAGTGCAGAGTAGTACGCACATAATACCTTTTCACCCTTGTGAACGCAGCATGGTAATTTGACCTAGAGAAGGTGGGGTCTGTTGTAAAGGTGGCTGCCTTCAATGTAGGGGAAATCCTTGTTTCTGTTCATAATACGGCCCTCTGAGGACTTTTACGGCCCTCACATGAATTTTAAATGGCCCCTCGAATAAAAAAGGTTCTCCAACCCTGATGTAGTGTGTTGGTGGACATCACCAGCAGGCTACTAGTACTCAAGGCTGTGCATATGATCTTCAGTGATCTTCACATTAAGTCAAGTCAAGTCGGCTTTATTGTCAATTTCTTCACATGCACGGTCATACGAAGAATTGAAATTGCGTTTCACATGATCGGGCAGTCATGGGTAAGCGGTAAGGGAGTCCGACTTGTAGACCAAAGGTTGCCGGTTCAACTCCTGACCCGCCAGGGTGGTGGGGGGAGTAATTAACCAGTGCTCTATCCCATCCTCCTCCATGACTGAGGTACCCTGGGCATGGTACCGTCCTGCTGCACTGCTCCCATTTGCCCGCTTGCACAGGTGAGGCATTTGTGCAGTGTGCACTTGTGTGCTGTGGAGAGTTGGGCTTTCAATTCTTTAAGAAAATATATGTATTTGATAGGACAGTGTGAGAGATGGACAGGAAGCGAATTAGGAGAGAGATGGGGAGGGGTCGACAAAGGACCCGGGCCGGGAATCGAACCCGGGTCAGCCGCATGGCAGGTGAGTGTGTGCCCTACCGTTTGGCCACGGCAGGGCCAGGGCTTTCACTTCTTTAGTGTTGTGGTGAGCTGGGCAATCAGACTGTAAAGGCGTATGTAGGCCTACCCAAACCACCGCACAGCACAGCTACTGTACTCATTGACCTCATCGCACATGTTGTTCTTTTCACTGTTATGGTTGGCGTGCTGAGCAATTCGTCAGATTGTACCTGCGTAGACTGCGTACCTTAACCATCACACACTATACTGTACTATTCATTCACCTTTCTGTGTCTCTCACTCCGTCACGAACAGCAAGAGGTTTACCTGCTTCCCATCCAGTTTGACATTCATTGTGTTAACATTCACGTTAATGTTCCCCTGGTTTACATAATGGCGGGTGTCAGTCATCTACAGCAAGATAGGCACGTCTGTCGAAATGTTCAACGTTTTCCTATTGTTAGCTTTGTTGTTAGTCACTCACTACATGCCTATAGGTCTGTGTTTTTCTCTCCACCACACAAAATAATAATAATAATAATAATTATAATAATAATAATAATAATAATAATAATAATAATACATTTTATCTTAAGCGCCTTTCAAAAGGTCACTTTACATTAAAACAGAGAAATAACAGTAAAAGAAGTAATAACAAAGCATCAGCGAATTTATACATCACACCTACAGATAGGAGAATGATTTATATATATATATATATATATATATATATATATATATATATATATATATATATATATATATATATATTAAAAAAGCAGTTATACAAGAATTAGGTAGAGACACAAACACCATACACCAAACCTACCCTCAACTAGAGGACCCCCCACCCCACCCCACAGTGGGGCTGTATTGGGCCAAAGGTCGAAGGTCATCCGTCCAGTGATGACATGGATGCTGAGCTAAACGGGAGAATCCCCTTGAGATGATTAATCTCAAACAGACAGTATCTCAAACAAATAAATAAGTAGACATCTCTGAGATGCGTTCGAATTTGACTTACAGTAATATAATTTTCACAAGTTTGAATATAATTCCTTATAAGTGTGTGTGTGCGTGTGTGCGTGTGCGCGCATTTGCTGCATGCATTGTGTGTGTGCTCGCGCGGTGACTGGACTACAGGTGCATTGATTTTGTCATGCAGTTGTACTTTGCTCTGCTGCCATGGTCCTTCTTAACTTGGCTCGACATCTTAACCTGAAACCAATGAAAACAAGACGTGTATTGTGTGTACAAATGCTGAACATTTCCCCTCTCTCTCACACACACACACACACACACACACACACACACAGTAAGAATCAAAGCACCACGATTATGCAACAGGTTAACAATGATCTCCCGTCTCTGTCTCTCTGTCTCTGTCTCTGTCTCTGTCTCTCTCTCTCTCTCTCTCTCTCTCTCTCTCTCTCTCTCTCTCTCTCTCTCTCTGTCTCTGTCTCTGTCTCTCTCTCTCTCTCTCTCTCTCTCTCTCTCTCTCTCTCTCTCACACACACACACACACACACACACACACACACACACACACAAACAAGCAATGAATAAGTTATTATGTTTTTCATGAGGTTTCATACGTGCCCAGTTAGATATAATATATAACGCATTTACACAGTGGTGTAGTCTACTTTTTTATGGTGGGTATACTGTATACTTGAGCATTTTTTGAAGTGGGTATACTGTATATATTTGTGCTATTCAAAACAATGGACCAATCAATTATAAGTGGGTATACTGAAATCCCTGAAATTTAGAAGTGGGTATACTCCGTATACCCGCGTTCTACGTAGACTACACCACTGCATTTACAGTAACTTCTGCTGAGTACACTTACACTTACTCTACAACTTATTAGGTAGCAGGGCGGAGGCTACAATGGAGTAGTAATGTTGTGCATCAAAAACATATTGACAAGAATGGGCCTTTTTGTACAATATCACCTGCACTGACACTTAGGGGTGTAAATAATAATCTAAATGTATTGATATATCGCAATATAATCTGACGATAGAAGTGATAAAGTAATTGGAAAAAAATTGAACTGTACTGTATCGTATCGTGGGGCATTCTTAAAAAACCCTTAGCGCAGCACCTATGTTATAACCTTACTGTCACCAAAATTGTAATGTCTATGTCTTAATCTGTTATTTAAGGCTCTCGGCACTGTCATAGCAATGTTG
>NC_085873.1:38708542-38711042 GCF_034702125.1 Engraulis encrasicolus | reverse complement strand
ATCTCGCAACAGATAGGTGACCAGACAGAGCCGCAGATCTTCTGGGTGTGCCATTGACGTTATACCCAGCGCCTAGCCACGTAACAGTTTTACTCCTGTATTCTGTAGAATAAACCTTTTTTTTTCACGCTAGATGGCAAGGCAAAACGCCTGGGGTCTTTCCACGCTCACAGATCTCGCAACAGATAGGTGACCAGACACAGCTGTAGAAGAGCGTCCTGCAGTCCTGTAAGATATGCGCTCTCACAAAGGTGCCCTGAACTCATTAACTGGCCTGGAAAGGTAAACGAAAGGTAGACGCATGTGTTGCATATTCAAAGTGGGGACATCTTGTATTATGTAAGATTTAGGTGTTCCACAGTGGTTTAGGATAAGGATGTTATGTGTGAGTCACTCTGTATTACACCTTAAAGGGGTATGCCACTATGTTGGTGCTTAATACAGTTAAAATTGTTGGCTGGGGTTTATAAAGGTGGTAAAGTGTCTTATTTTTCATGTTAAGCTTTGTCTTTCTTTAAGACAAGTTAAAAGAGGGAGCAAGTCGCTAAGCTAGTGAAAGTCAATGGATCCGTGTAGCATGCTAGCGACATATTCCCTCTCTTAACTTGTCTTAAAGCAAGACAACGCTTAACATGAAAAATAAGACACTTTACCACCTTTATAAACCCCAGCCAACGATTTTAACTGTATTAAGCCCCAAAATAGTGGCATACCCCTTTAATGTATGCATTCTCACAGGGGAGCCTTGAACACATTAACTGGACTGGAAAGGTAAACGAATGGTAGACACAAGTGTTGCATATTCAAAGTCGGGGTTATCTTAAATTATGTAACATTTAGGTGCTCCTTCCAAATAGTTGATGTAGGACAGAGGGATGTTATGTGTGACTCACTTTGTATTACACCGTAGGCCTAATGTATGCATTCTCACTGGGGTGTCTTGAGCACATTAACTGGTCAACGAAAGGTGAACGCAAGTGTTGCAAATGAAGAGTTCAGATGCAAAACCCCCTAAGTGCCTTTTCAGAAAATAATCTTAATTCATTTTTATTTAATACAAAGCTATCAAAATTGCATATTTTTGTATTTTATTTTTGTAATATAACTATTTATATGTATTATCAAGTTCATAAATGTAAACCAAACCAACAATGGGGTTCTCTAAAAATATTAGTAGTATAAGTGCAGGTCTTCAAAAATGGAGTTAGGGGTTTTTGCATCTGAACTCTTCATATTCTAAGTGGCAATATGTTCAATTATGTAACAGTTGGGTGCTCCTCCGACCCAGCCGTAGCTCAATCAGCTGGGCACTCGACTGCTACACCGGCAACCTGGCCCGAGATCATTTGCCGAGACCCCCCCCCCTCCCCGTCTCTCCCAACAAATTTCCTGTCGCTCTTCACTGTCTCTGTCAAAATAAAGGCACAACAAAAGACTATATACATAGCCTATATATAAAAGATGTACATCCTTTTTCCAAGTAGTTGATGTTAGACAGTCGTTTATTACAGGGATATTATAATATGGGTGACAGGGTGAGTCACTTTGTGTTAAACAGCGTAATGTATGCGTTCTCACAGGGGTGTCTTGAACACATTGACTGGACTAAAGGGTATAGAGGTAAACTGCATATTTCCAAAGTTGGGATGTCTTCCATTATGTATAGTGTTTCTTTCAAGAAGCTGATGTGGGGCAGATAGTGGTAAGAACTGACTAAAAATTGTGCACGCAGACACTTCATGCTCAAATGAAAATTTCACAAGCGCTCATTTCCATTATGTACATTCGGCACCAACCCCAATTTCACACACACAAACACACGCGCGCGCACACACACACACACACACACACACACACACACACACACACACACACACACACACACATACACACACACACATACACACACTCGGTGTCATAGTGCTCCCACACAGTAACCCTAGTTGCACTTTAAAGTCAGTTTTCCCCAATTACTCTCCCACAGGCCAAGCACCGTCCGTTATAGGTCAATCATTCAATATCACACACGTCACAGGTGCAGCACATGGATGCATGCACTCACACACAGAGAGACACATCCACACACACATACGCATGTGCACGCACACACACACACACACACACACACACACACGCGCACACACACACACACACACACACACACACACACACACACACACACACACACACACACACACACACATACACACACACACAAGCTTTGTTGATGGTGGTTGGTGTTTGGTGTCACAGTAGAGTAAGCAGTGACCTGGGCCGACTCTGAGTCTCTCTCTCTCTCTCTCTCTCTCTCTCTCTCTCTCTCTCTCTCTCTCTCTCTCTCTCTCTCTCTCTCTCTCTCTCTTCCGCTCTCTCTCTCTCTCTCTCTCTTTCTCACACACACACACACACACACACACACACACACACACACACACACACACACACACACACACACACACACACACACACACACACGCTGGCACTCTGAATTATGTAATAC
>NC_085873.1:38693542-38706042 GCF_034702125.1 Engraulis encrasicolus | reverse complement strand
ATGAGCATAAATTGGGGCGAAACACTGACGTGGGAATGCTGTGAGAATCATGCATATGCATCGTGTTTCTCTACAGTAGATCAGAGGGAAATGTTGAGAATGTGTGTACAACAAACGTCAGCAGATGCCGAAGAGGTGCCTTGACTTGGCTGTGGCATTGAAGTCCAGTTACCAATAAGCTAATCAGTACCCACAGGTGACAGGGACCGTTTGCATAGGTGACGCACAAATGTCACAAAGTTAAGTGTCCTCTCCAAAAGAACAAAGGTGGCGCAAGTTCAGCTGTGCCAGTGACTGCGTTACGTAAAGTGTCATGAATATAAATATGGGCCTTGGCCTTGGCGGAAATGGCTAGGGCACCGTACTGTCATACCACAGACTCGGGCTCGAATCTGGCCCAAGGTCATCTCCTGATCCTCCCCTGGCTTTCTCACTCACTCACTTCCTGTCGCTGTCTCCCATTTTACTATCAAACTAAGAAAATGAATGATGACTTAAATGTATAAAATAAATATATAACACTTAGCTGACGTTTTTATCACAAAGCGATTTACAGTTATTTAGGTACAGAGGATATTGGTGCCGCACACTCACAAGTTAAATAAACAGTTTTTAATGTGACAACGTTTCGGCCTGTCGGCCTTCTTCAGGTCGTTGTCACATTAAAAACTGTTTATTTAACTTGTGAGTGTGCGGCACCTCTCTCCTTCTACAATTGTATTTTCTGGTTGCCAGCACCTCTGTTTCTGGTGTGCGTTTTGCACCTCCACTCATCACAGAGGATATTGGTGACATTACTGCGCCATGCCTTAGCGATTTAAAAGTAAAACCCTGTCTGTGTGTGTCTGTGTGTTTGTCTCTAGGCTATACAACCAGTCATGTGAGCTGCCCCTGCACCTACAGACGGAGCCAGTGCTGTGCTGCACGCTGGACAACGTACCACTCATCAGGTAAGACCTGGTCCCACACTGTAGTCTGTAGTATACTTAAAGGGACACTGTGTGAGATGTTTAGTTGTTTATTTCCAGAATTCATGCTGCCCATTCACAAATGTTACCTTTTTCATGAATACTTACCACCACCATCAAATTCTAAGTATTCATTATGACTGGGGAAATTGCACTTTTCATACATGAAAAGGGGGATCTTCTCCATGGTCCGCCATTTTGAATTTCCAAAAATAGCCATTTTTAGCTGCAAAAATGACTGTACTTGGATCTTACTTGAAAATATTTGTTTATTACTTAGTAAACTTTCATGTAAAGATCCAATTTGGCAATAGGCAGCCCAGTTTCAATGAGCAGCATAGTTGCAGTACCTTTTTTGACCATTTCCTGCACAGTGTCCCTTTAATGTAGACTGTAGTAGACCCTGCAACTTTCATAGACAGCCGAATGTGACGTGCTTACCAATCAATCCAATCAATCAAGAGTTTATTGTCATTGTCAAAAAGGCAACGAAATTGTGTTTTTGGGTACAATACTTAGTAGCGGCAAAAGCTAATAAAAAGTTTAGTACTCCTTTAGTTTAGTTACTACATACACAGCAAAAAAGTGTGTCTTAATTCAACTCTGATTCACAAAGTAGGAAATAAACCATGCAGTTCACACCCAACATGTGCAGTATGTACGTACACTGCAAAACATTGCAGCCAGTTAAACGCAAAAAACTTAAGTTACTCTGCTGCCTTAAGTTTGTTAGTTAGCTCAACTTCAGAAAGCCTCGAGTTGAGTTCACTTGCAAACTTAAGGCAGCAGGCCAACTTATTATTTTTTTTACATTTAAGTGGCTTGCAATGTTTTACAGTGTATGCAATATGTAGTGAAGTGAAAATGTCAGCTACGGAGTAGAAAAAAGACCAGATAGCTTGTGCAATCATAGGGAATATTTGAAGGGTTTATTTGCAAAACGGTGCATTTCCATTTTTTGACTTTTGCATTTTATTATTGGAAATGATTGTTCAGAGGTCCTATCACCTATGTGTGAATTCTTACCATTCAAATATTTTGAGAAAATACTTTTTTTAACCTATATAAAATGCATTTTGCAATGCAATTCAATTCAATGGAATGCCCAATACAAAAGGTCAATTTCCCAACATTCTACAAAATGGAGATACACCGTTTTGCAAATAAACCCTTCATTTACAGCCTCATTGTATATGTGCAGTATGGAGGAACAGTGATACCCTTACATTACATTACAACTAGCTGACATGCTTATCCAAAGCAACTTACATTTATTTAGGTATAGAGTATTGTTTACAGTACCTGGACCAAAGTGAGTTGCTCAAGGGCACTTCAGCCATGTGGGATTTGAACCCACAACCTTCTGATACCCAGAACAACTCCCTCACCAATAGGACACGGATGCCACAAACTATTATATTATCCTCTTCTCTCTTACTATCTGTTTTGTTTTCACTGTCATTCATTCTTTTGGTTGCAGGCCTTCTCACGTTTCTGTCACCCAGTCTCTCTTAAAGAATCTCTCTCTCTCTCTCTCTCTCTCTCTCTCTCTCTCTCTCTCTCTCTCTCTCTCTCTCTCTCTCTCTCTCTCTCTCTCTCTCTCTCTCTCTCTCTCTCTCTCTCTCTCATTTTCTTTTTAACAGGCTTTCACATGTTTTTAGAACTTAGGAATTCTCAGGATAAGACCTCTGCACTGTGTCAGGATGTTTGTGTGTACAAATCTGTGCGTGTGTGTGTGTGTGTGTATGTGCGTGTGTGTGTTTGTGTGTGTGTGTCTGTGCGTGTGTGTGTGTGTGTGTCTGTGTGTGTGTGTGTGTGTGTGTGTCTGTGTGTGTGTGTGTGTCTGTGTGTCTGTGTGTGTGTGTGTGTGTGTGTGTGTGTGTGTGTGTGTGTGTGTGTGTGTGTGTGTGTGTGGTTAAAGTGCTTTTTTTACAACTCATCGTGTCAGCACAACCTCAGAATGTAAACAGTCAGTGTTATTGTTCTTTAAAGACCTATTCTGTCGTTAAAAGTTTGTGTGTGTGAGTGTACATTTGTGTGTGTGTGCGTACCTGCTGAATGGTTGTTGTGACTGTGAGATCTTGGCTTCGAGCCCCATATGGCAAACTAGTGTAAGATGACATCCGTCACACGCACACCCAAACATGTGCGTGCATGTACACACACAAAGACACATATACGGGTGAAAGACATTTTTTTGGGGCTCAGACGTCAGGTGGCAAAATGTAATCTAATGCAATCTAATGCCTATGGGTCAAAGACGTGCAAAATGAGATTGTCATTCAGTGTGACGGATACCTTCTGCTGACTGTAACTGTAAAAAACACGACTCTTTTGATTTATTTTTTTCCCAGTGAATTCATGAAAGCCTCGGCTGTCATCTATTCACTTATAGTCTAGACACATTTTTCATATTTGTGAATGTTAGAAGCATTTTTTAGTAAAAGTTGGGAACCTATGTACTTAACATAATTTAAGTGTGCTGAATTCAACTAGACTGGTTCCCAAGCTGAATTTTGAGGTTTTGACAGTTAAATTTGAAAAACAAAATGGCTGCCAAAATACGCTATTTTTGACAGAGCATTTTTACCAAGTATTGCTGTACTTGGAAATAAATGCTCTTTTCTAACATTTTGTGTCCCATTAATGTTTGTTGATGAATGTATCTACTATAGAGGATTTTAAAAAGTATAAAATAGCTTCTAGAATGTTAATAATGCTAATATTGTAGGCTAGGTGTTAGCCTAAACGTTTTTAAATATTTAGCTTTTCTAATAAGATATTTGTAGCCTATGTGTGTTTATATGGTTAAGAAAATTGATGTAAGTATTTTTGAAATACTTTGCATAATGTGAAGTATTTAGTGTTTCTAAAAAATCATTGAAAGTTGCTATTGGCCCCTCTGAAAACTGTCCAGAAATCGCTAGATGACACCATGATATTACATATAACGTAATTCCAGATAGTCTATACATGCTACTCAGCCTGGTTGTTAGTGGCCAGACATCTCTTGAAGATGATGGAATTGGTGGCAAGGAAAAACTTCCTCAAAGAAGAGTTCTGAATGAGGCTAAAGTCCTTGTTTATTGTGTCAGTGATGGCAAAAAATGGACTCCGAAACATGTCAGTCTTGCTTGTACTCTTCATCAAGCTATTGGGTAAAAGACCTAATATGACTATTCAATCAGGCAGGTCATTGTCTGAGTTACGACCAGGTCCTCCAAGTCCAGATCCTCCTTAGCTGAGAGCACTCTAAAACACTGAACCACGAGAGTGGTGCCATTATTCCAACAAACATTGTGGCAGATAAATTCATCCACTACACATGTGATAACATTGATATCCTGGATGAAACACTTGACGGGAAGAATACTTCCCATGCAACACAAATGGCAGCATGGCAGAGAGGCCAACCAATTGATGATTCTGTTAAAGATATAGAGGTGTCTACTAGACATAAATTAAATGTGCCAAATGCCCTGATGGAGCTACATCCTCTCTGGATTGCTCATAGGACATTCAAGCCAACTTTTTCAGCACCCATTGCTTAATCATGCTTTGGAAAATCTGGAGAGGAGCATAAGCATGCTAGACAAGCAAAGGCTATGGATCTAGCTTTTTTCTTGCACTGTCAAAACTTAGACATGAAGACTTCTTGGTCAGTGTTCAATCAGTCACTGTCATCAAAGGAACAACAGACTGCTGCGGGTAGTCCTCGCTACTGCACACGTTTTGATACTTTGAATACAAATGCATTGTCATATCTTAACATTTTGGACAGGAACAGTTATCACAGTTGACCAAGCATTGTACTGCAGACTTAAAGAGTTAAAGTGGGCAATTTCAGAATAGAACAACAGATGAATACCTCGCCTAGGAGGACTTAACTTGTCAACCAACTTCCTTAAGGCCATAGGAGAACATATGAATGGATCTGGACTGACCAATGTATGGATGGTGGATTGCTTGGATAAGGCCCTGTTGAACTTGTTCTGGCAGGAAAGGCATCCAACAAAGCCATGGCACACAAGTTTACTCTGCAATCCCTTTAGGGTCTTCTCATGCCAAGTCTTCTCTACCTGTCTTGCTAGGATGGCTAATGGTGATGATCCTCAGATATTAGTGAACTGATTTCATTCCAGTATCAGGAAAAGGACAAAAATCTTCTGCATGATATTGCTGAGAGTCAATCTGATGATGTGAACTGGTGGCAGTATATGGATATGGTTATGGATATGGTTACTGTTCTGCTGCAATACACAAGAGAACAACGTGAAGCTACCTGGGATCTGAATTTTCACTCTTTCAGCCTACTTTAAGCGGTATGGCCATCTTAATTATGCACAATGGGGCCCAGTGTATCTACGTGATGAGTAAGCTTCCAGAACCATTTTGTCTAGTTTAGCCAGATTCTGATCAGGCTATGAAGTGGGTAAATGTCACAGGCAATAAAAGAGCATAATTGTGATCACCGAGACAGCCCCAGCTTTGTGTAGGTGGACACTCTCTTTTAACCTGAGATCACACATTGCAGATCAAACATATGAAATGTACAGTGTCCTCCCCATGGCAGCAAGAAACTTCACTATGACGGAATCTACTCACGGCAGATTAGAAACAATACGGAGTAAAAGTTCTTTACAAACATTTGTGCGTACCCGGTTCCTTGGACTCACGTCTCCTGACTGAGGTCACGAGTACCCTGAAGGACACGAGTTACGAGAGCTTGACTAGTTCTAGCCTGCTCTGTCCCTTTGTTCTCTTGACTACGGTCGACTGCTGGCAAATAATTTCAGTGGAGCCAGACTCTGACTCCCCCCTGGCAAAGTGCTTCGATCTCCCGCCTAAGGTGGACGACTCTTTATCCCAATTCCCTGCCACCACAGAGAATCTCATACAGTACTGACCACCACCCTAGTGGCTGATGTGGCTTCCCCAGCTCGAGCAGCTGCCTTGGAGCCCCTTGGGCATCACCGCAGGCCACTGCGCTTGGCACGAAAGCGCACCCTGTCACCAGGCATGGCGCGCTCCAAAAGTCCTGCATAATGCACCACGAGCGCCTTCGCCTGACGCCTCCCTTTTTCCCCTCCTGCAAGGAAGCGAGATTTCTCAGGGTTTGTCCCCCCTTAGCCCACGGGGCTCAGGGGCCTCAGCTGAGAGCATAGGGGCTTCAGCCCCTCCTGCTACTTTCCCCTCTCCTGCAGGTTCGAGTCTGGCAACGGACCAGGAGGAGGACATACCCCAGCCCAGGGGCCACCTGCCCCTATGGGTCTGGCAAGGGAACATTTGAACCTAACCGCTTTTCTGGATAACGTTATCAGGACAATTTAAGGGGCCAGGGCCCAATCTACTTTGACACTGTATAACCTGAAGTGGTCTGTCTTCCAACGCTAGTGTGACCAACGCGAAAGTGTTCAGTACCGATGGTGTTGTCCTTCCTACAAGACATATTGGGGGTTGAGACAAGGCTTTACCATTTAAGTCTACTTTGCAGCGATTTCATCGTGCCAAGTAGGATTCGGTTCCAACACTCTGAGTGCCCATCCACTAGATACTTACGCCCCGTGCTACATCAGACGATACCCTCCTGGGATATCTCTCTAGTACTGGAGGCTATATGTGGGGCCCCTTTCGAGCCCCTCCAAGAGGGGCCTCTCCAAACTGCTTTTGCACACCACCTTTCAGATCCGTGGAAGAGAGGTGACAACACAACTTGTGCCCTGTGCACGCTTTACCATCTACATCAGTGTTTCCCAACCAGGGGTACGTGTACCACCAGGGGTACGCGCGCACACTGGAGGGGGTACTTGGAAAAATGTAATTTTAAGAAATGCATGGAGCATAGTCACACTGCAATAGAAAAAGCGATGTAAAACATGAGTTAAGTGGTATTCATTGGGCAACGAAAAGACTTAGGGGGTACATGACTCAAAAAAGGTTGGGAAACACTGATCTACATGAACAGGACTCACTCTTTTAGGAACACTGAGCAGCTGTTTGTGTGCTTCATCAAGCCCTCTACAGGGCTCACAGTTTTGAAATAGAGGTCTCCAAATGGTTGGTTCAAACCATTGCCCTGGCATATGAGTCCAAGGGTCGCCTACCCCCGGCTCAGATTAGGGCTCACTTTACCAGTGCAGGTCTCTACATCTTGTCCTCTCTTCAAGGGTGCAGCAGTTTCAGAGGTGTGCAGAGCGGTTGGTTGGGCCAACCCTGCCACCTTTGTCCGGTTCTACCGGCTAGATGTGACCACGTTGCCACAGGAACATAGGGTTCTGGGCAGGACCACTGATTGCTTGTAGGGTGATAGGAACGCTATCCTTACAGGATGCTCTTGGAGTTCTGCCTAGTTTGGACCAGCAATCGGGAGTGATTGTAACTCTCCCATAGATATGCGATCGATTCGACTGAAAGAGACCATTAGGACATGAATATGTCCCCGTTCTCTGAAGGAGATGAGTGAGCCATCTCTCAAGACAACCTTATTGCCGACAGCCGAAGAGATGTTTGGCATCAAAGTGGCTTATTTGCGCGCAACCATTCGGTTTTGACAAAGTGGACATCCTGCCCACACAGTTGATTGGACCTTTGGCGTGATTGCAAAGGTCTTCAGCTAATCGTACAGCTGAGAGTGCGCTCCCATAGAGATGGCTCACTCATCTCCTTCAAAGAACAGGGGACATATTCATGTCCCAATATTTAGTCTTTTAGATAATACTATCTTCTTTGCCTCTCTTTTTCTTTCCAAATCTTATTGAATGACAATTTTGTATGATAATGTGCTTCATGGAGGCTATTGCTATTGAATGCCAGTTTACGAGAATATCTTATTAGAACGGCATAATTATTGTATTTTTTATCTTTTTGCCATGACAATTTGCCTTTGTGTAAGTGTAGGAATACATGATAAATGCAAATATGTGAGCATTGCACATTTATTTCCATGGAGAAGTGGTGCTTTCTACGTATTCTGCCCAAAATCAAGAATTTCGGCGGCCATTTTGTTTTTTTGCCCATTTCATGGTCAAAAACTCAAAATTCAGCTTGGGAACCAGGCTAGCTGAATTCAGGGTACTCTAATTGTCTTAGAAAACTAGGTTCCCAACTTTTACTAAAAAATGCTTCTAACACCCTTATAAAGGGCCTTTTTCTGGAAATGCTTCTAGTCTATTAAAAGAAAAAAAAAATCATGTTTTTTTACCGTTACAGTCAGCAGAAGGTATCCATTACACTGAATGACAATGCCATTTTGCACGTCTTTGACCCACATATATTGATTAGTTATTGGTGGTTGATATGCTGCAATGAATATGCTTCTTAGATAGTCCACTAAAAACAAACAAATAAACAGAAAAATCCATACAATACTGTAGTGGCACTGGCTGTCGTTGCGCAGACGTCTGCTACTGCTAAAACGTCACTGACCCATACAGCATGCGTGTGTTGAATACACCCACATACATACAGCACTTACTCTACCATACTCAGAGTTGTATGAAGTAGAAGTACTCATACAGATGTAATTACAACACTAGTGGTATGATATTACATGTTTTCGACTTTGCAATATCATACGACTAGTGTTGTAATAACATTTGGGAAAAGTACTTCTACTTCTACTTTATACAACTCTGACCGTACTCTACTGTACTCTACACTTTCATTCCTTTTCCTGTGCAGGTCTAAAAATGTCTCCGTAACTAGAGCTCTAGAAAGCCTAAGAGCTGGACAGGGGTAATGCAGTGCTGTATGGCAGCCTTTCAAGACAAATTGCATGCCTACTTGAAGCTGCTCTTTGCTACCTTAAAAGACCTCATGGGAGGCTTGTTCTGGGGTTTTTATTGTGTTTACACAATGGCTTTATTTTGTAGCTGTGTGTATGTGTGGGTGTGTGTGTGTGCGTGTGAGTGTGTGTGTGCATGGGTGTGTGGTGTTTTCACACGTGTGTGTCTGGGTTTGTGTGCGTGCGTGCAAGCGTGTGTGTGTGTGTGTGTGTGTGTGTGTGTGTGTGTGTGTGTGTTTGCACGTGTGCATAAATGTGTGAACGTGCATCTGTGTTATAGTATATGTGCTTCTGCTATATGCCGTGCTAGGGAACCCCAGCGTGTGTTCCTGCCTGCCTGTCGTTGTGTGGTCTAGTGCTGGGAAGTTGTTTTGCTCTCAGCCTTCCCATAATGCCTTATGGAAGGAAGTAGAGTGGTGCTGGTGCCAACCCCCTAGGGAGTAGAGAGGGAGGGAGGTGCATTGCCCCAGCCTGGCACAGATAAGGGCACTGCTTCAGCCTGGCACAGATAAGGGCACTGCTTCAGCCTGGCATGGACAAGGGCACTGCTTCAGCCTGGCATGGACAAGGGCACTGCTTCAGCCTGGCATGGACAAGGGCACTGCTTCAGCCTGGCATGGACAAGGGCACTGCTTCAGCCTGGCATGGACACTGCCAAGGGGCATCTGTAGTGTAATGGTTAGGGAGTTGGACTCTACTATAGATCACAGGGTTGCAAGTTCATATCCTGCCCTTACCTCTCCCTGCACCTCCACCCATGGCTGAAGTGCCCTTGAGCAAGGCACTTAAACTCACATTGCTCCAGGGACTGTAACCAATACCCTGAAATATCTGTAAGTCACTTTGGTTAAGAAAAAAAAAAAAAACGTCAGCTTATTGTAATGTAATGTAATGTAATATAATGGACGCTGGCACCAATGTCAAAAACAAGTCGCACCAATAGGCTACCAATACAATTACAGTAACACACAAATTCTAAGTATTCATTATGACTGGAAATATTGCGCTTTTCATATATGAAAAGGGGGATCTTCTCCATGGTCCGCCATTTTGCATTTCCAGCTGCAAAAATAATTGTACTTGGACCATACTAGAAAATATTTGATTAATACTTAGTAAACTTTCATGTAAAGATCAAATTTGGCAATGGGCAACCCAGTTTCAATGAGCAGCATAGAACTAGTTGCAGTACCTTTTTTGACCATTTCCTGCACAGTGTCCCTTTACAGTAATGGCAACATTTTGATTGTTTTTGTCAAATAAATTATAGGGTTTATTTGGAGCTTATACCCAGTGTGCAAACCAATCTCACACTTTCTACTACAATGTCCTGGCACTTAGATATCTGTTTTTATAGATGTGAACCTTAACTTTGAACAATCATAAGTTCAAGTCATCACGGTAAGTTGAGAATTCAAGGAGAGCTCACGTGGCTGGCTGGTTTTTCTGGGAATTTTTCAAGTATAATACATCATAAAGTGCACAAGGAAATCTCTGAGGAATCATTTGTTTTTAAAAAGGAAAGACATAAACCACAGGCTTTTGCCCTTTTGTGCTCGCATGCGTGTGTGTGCGTCTGCGCTAGTGTATGTGAGTATGCGTGCACGTGTGTGTGTGCAAGTGTGTGTGTGTGTGTGTGTTCGTCCGTGTATGTGCATGTATGTGCATGCGTGTGTGTTTAAAAAAACACTGTTAAATTCACTCTTCCCCTGTCTCCCTCCCACTACTTTCTGTGACCCTCCCTCTCTCAACTCAACCCCCCTCCTCTCTAAATCCCATGCCCCCCGTCTCTCTACCCCCCTTGCCCCCCTCTCGCTATCCACCTTGCCCCCCCCTCCTCTCCTCTCTCCTCTCTCTCTCCCCCATGCCCCCCCCCCTCATCTCATCTCCCCCTCTCTCTCCCCCTTGCCCTATCCCTCTCCTCTATCTCTCTCCTCTCTCTCTCCCTCTATCCATCTCCTCCTCCCCGCCCTCTCCTCTATCCCTCTCTTCTCTCTGCAGTAAGTGTGGGGCTCTTCCTCCAGAGAGCTGCTTGTTCAGCCTTCTCTGCAGCACCGGCTCCTTCATGGGTAAGAAAACAACCACACACACACACTCACTCATACGCATACACAGACACACACACACACACACACACACACACACATGTGCACACACAGACACACACACACACACACACACACACACACACACACACACACACACGCACCAACATACACGTATGCACACAAACACACACACACGCACCCACATACACACACGTATGCGCACACACACACACGCGTGCACGCACACACACACACACACACACACACACACACACACACACACACACACACACACTCACACACACACACACACACACACACACACACAATGTGTAGCACTTTGGTCATCATCTGCATAAACTGCACTGACCTCTCACCCAATTGAATACTCTATCTGTGAGTCAGGCTCTCCATGTCTACAGTCAGTATGGACTTGTACTGTATCTGATCCTGTCTCCAGGGCTGGACTGGCCATCTGGCATAGCGGGCATTTCCTGGTGGGCCCCGCCCGCACTCTCGTGGGCCCCGCCCGCACCCTCGTGGGCCCCGCCCGCACTCTCGTGGGCCCCTATTTTCAGCAATGTCAACAGATTTTTGAACGTTTTTGAAAATAGGGTCCCACGAGGTTGCATGGTCTACCAGTGAGTCAGTTTTGCACTGCTAATTATGAGGGGCCCTTTTAAAGAGACACTGTGAGATTTTTAGTTGTTTATTTCCAGAATTGATGTTGCCCATTCACTTATGTTACCTTTTTCATGAATGCTTACCACCACCATAAAATTCTAAGTATTCATTATGACTGGAAAAATTGCACTTTTCATACATAAAAAGGGGGATCTTCTCCATGGTCCGCCATTTTGAATTTCCAAAAATCGCCATTTTTAGCTGCAACAATTACTGTACTTGGACCATAATAGCAAATATTTGTTTATTAGTTAGTAGACTTTGATGTAAAGATCAAATTTGGCAATAGGCAGTCCAGTTTCAATGAGCAGCATAGTTGCAGTACCTTTTTTGACCATTTCCTGCACAGTGTACTTTTAAGCCAAAAGTTTCCAGGCCCTATTTCTTCCCCAGTCCAGCCCTACCTGTCTCTAAACACGTACTGCTCTGACAGCACACTAGACACTGTCATGAATTCCACAATGTGTTTAACCGGATCACACCGCACTCTCGATTACGTAAAAGGTGCCAAACATAAACAAAAACTGTATACAATTGAAAGAAAAATGTCTGCACACTTAAATCCCCTTTGTGTTCTTTTTAATAATAGGCCAAGCTTTCGGTCTACTGACCCTCCTCAGGGCTCAGTATTCCACAATCCCATAGTCCAGGGGTTCCCAAACTTTTTTTCCCTGCGCACCCACTTGTACATTTCAATGTGGTTCGCGCACCCCCTGAGCAAATATTTTGGTGTGCTGATGGCAGCGCAAGTATGGATTCACTGCTCATTCACTGCATATTAAGCACAGTCGTTTTTGGGGAATCCTCTTTTCCAATAGCCTTGGAATTAAACTACACTTCAGATGGACCCTTCCAGCATACAATGCACCATACAATTAAAAACTACTTCATGTTCATTAATACTGGATAAAAACTACCATATCCGCCATTGCTCTATTCAGCTCGCGCACCCCCTTAAGGCAGGCCGCGCACCCCCAGGGGTGCATGGACCCCAGTTTGGGAAACCCTAGTCCACCC
>NC_085873.1:38686042-38688542 GCF_034702125.1 Engraulis encrasicolus | reverse complement strand
TTTTACAATGTTTAGTTTTGTAATAATGTTACAAATATAGCTTACAGCTAGCTTGTCTTGGAAAAGTAGAAATCCCCTCGCGGACCACCTGAGCCACCAGTGGTCCCCGGACCACACTTTGAGAAACACTGCAACATAACCACCCAGAGAGCCCCCCCCCCCCCCCCCTAAGCTACAGTGCAGCCCTGGGGTGAATTTCTCAAAACCAAAGTTGCTAACTACATTAGCTACTTAACTGTTTTCAATGCATTTTCCCATTGGCAACTACCGAAGTTGCTAACAGGCTAATAACTTCTCTTTTGAGAAACTCATCCCTGGACGTAATTCTGTTGTAAAGTCTTTCTTGTGATACTAATCAGCCCACTCTGTCTGTGTCTCTGCCTGCCTTCCTCTCCCTGTCGCTCTCATTCTGTCTGCCTCTGTCTTTTCATTCTTCTCCTTCCCCACCTTTCTTCTGTCCCTCTATACATTTCTTTCTAATTTCATTCTCTCTCTCTCTCTCTTCTTTCTTCTCTCTCTCTCTCTCTCTCTCTCTCTCTCTCTCTCTCTCTCTCTCTCTTCTTTCTTCTCTCTCTCTGATTTCCTCCCCCTATCTCCCCCATCTCTCTCGCCTATTACCCACCTTTTCTCTACCCCATCCATCCATCACTCTCTCTCTCTCTCTCTCTCTCTCTCTCTCTCTCTCTTTTTCTCTCTCTCTCTCTCTCTATCTCTCTCTCTCTCTCTCTCTCTCTTTTTCTCTCTCTGTTCTCTTTGCCACTCTTTCCCCCTTGGTCCCGCCCTCTCCCTCCCCTTTAGTGATGGTGATTGGTCTGCTGCGGTATGCCCATGTGATTGACAAGCACCAGAACGGAGTGTTGAACACGGCCGGCCTCGCCACCGGGTGGATGTGCGCTGCCGGACTCATCATGGTCGGAAACTTCCAGGTGAGACACACCTGAACACGCAACACACCTGAGCACACTAATAATTGTAATGAATTATAATGCATACCAGGCTTGTACGAAATTCCGAATTGAAAGAATTTCAATTCAAAGTAATGCCATAATACGAACACTAGGTGGTGGTGTTTTATGTACTTTCAATGGGTGGTGTAGATTAAATTCAAAGAAATTCAAGGTAATGACACCACCTAGTGTTCATATTATGGCATTACTTTGAATTGAAATTCAATCAATTCGGAATTTCGTACAAGCCTGATGCATACGTTTTACATGCCGTTTTTTTTAGACCTAAACACACTACCCACACCTGAACACACTTAACGCAGATACACCTAAACACGCTACACAAACATACCGTACACCTGAGCACACAACACACAGCTGGACACTTGACACACAGACACACCTGAACACACTAATAACAGAAATACATTAGGCCTACATGAAATAAATAAACAAAGACCTGAAAACAATACATGCAGGTTCACTCACTAGCCACGTCATTAGGTGCAGCTTGCTAGTAATGGGTTGGACCCCCTTTTGCCTTCAGAACGGATCTAGTTCTCATCATATTCGGAAACTTCCAGGTGAGACACCTGAACACGCTACACCAAGGGGGTGGAGCCTCTTTCATTGGAGGGGCCACTTCAAATTTGACAAAGTCCTCCAAGGGCCGTACTATGCTACACACCTGAACACTGTACGAGATACACAGACATATTTGAACACACTACAGTACACACAGACACACCTGAACACGAGACACACAGACACACCTGAACACACTGCAGTACACACAGACACACCTGAACACACGACACACAGACACACCTGAACACACTACAGTACACACAGACACACCTGAACGCACTACAGTACACACACAGACACACCTCAACACACTGCAGTACACACAGACACACCTGAACACGTGACACACAGACACACGTGAACACGTGACACACAGACACACCTGAACACACTACAGTACACACACAGACACACCTGAACACATCACACACAGACACACCTGAACACACTACAGGACACACAGACACATCTGAACACGTGACACACAGACACATCTGAACACACGACACACAGACACACCTGAACATGTGACACACAGACACACCTGAACACACTACAGTACACACAGACACACCTGAACACGAGACACACAGACACACCTGAACACGAGACACACAGACACACCTGAACACGTGACACACAGACACACCTGAACACACGACACACAGACACACCTGAACACACTACATGACACACAGACACACCTCAACACACTGCAGTACACACAGACACACCTGAACACACGACACACAGACACACCTGAACACACTACAGTACACACACAGACACACCTGAACACACTACAGTACACACAGACACACCTGAACGCACTACAGTACACACAGACACACCTGAACGCACTACAGTACACACACAGACACACCTCAACACACTGCAGTACACACAGACACACCTGAACGCACTACAGTACACACAGACACATCTGAACACACGACACACAGACA
>NC_085873.1:38673542-38676042 GCF_034702125.1 Engraulis encrasicolus | reverse complement strand
AGGAGTATGTTTGTTTGCTTAACACACTCCAGAAGCATCGACTGTTTAATCGTGAGATATATCTAAAGAATGGTATATAAACTGGGTAAAGCTGTATTTCCATTGTTATTTTATTTAGATTATTTTTGTTGTTGTTTTATTGCATTTGCTGTCTTGAAAGGGGCTCTATGTAGGATTAAACCCCAGATGTAACTTTTGGCAGAGAGACCTGCTACGAGTGTCGTGGGAAACACTTCTCATACGAAAAATCCCTTTACAAACTGTATTCAGATTTGTATCAACTGCTGGCATTCCGGGATGAAAAACATTCTCACAGCGAGTTTATTTAAACAGCATTTTTTCACCACTGTGTAGATTTTGAGACAGGCATGCCACGGGCACTGCACAAACTATGTCATCCTACATTGTGCCCCTTTAAATGTATGTTCCTTGTTTTCAGAAGCTTCAGTAGCTGCCAAAATGTGGATGACTATGAATACTCTAGTTTTTCAATCAAATATGCAGTTTAGTTTCCTGACTTCTCAGTCAGGACGTTTATGACTCAAAATCCAGATGCTGTGTATGTTTATCGCAAGAGCCACTCTAGGCCAAGGGTCTTCTGGGGTTGCCATTGACCACCAATCAAAGCATTCCACGGGCTATTCCTTGTTCCCATTCATGTGTTGGTGTTCTAAATTCTAATCAAATGAAAAGAAGTTGGATGGCACTCTTCAAAGCTGTTTTCTCTTTACAATTATTGTTTGTAGCGAACCATAATGTACATGGAAAGAGACAAGTACTTGTAGCATTGTTTTGACCCAACTTGCTTTCATTTGCTTTTCATTCCGTACGCAGGGAAGCCGACAGGGGGGGGATAAAGGAGTCACTTGTCCCGGGCCCAGCATTAGAGGGGGCCCAGAATTGGATCCCCATTACATTGTATGTGTTGGGTGTGGGGCCCTTTCAGATGTTTTTGTCCCGGGCCCAGCCAAAGCTGTCAGCGGCCCTGCTTACACGGGAACAGGGGCATCGCTAGACCTATTTTACAGGGGCACGTGCCTGGGTATTGATTTGCTTTGTCCCGGTATGAGCATCACAAAAAAAACCTTGCTACTTGGAATTTAGCTTAAGTTTACCTGACGGAGTAATCTACAGAATGCACACAAAATAGCGCACATGCACTACTTGCAATAAAATAATGAATTCACAAGCTTTTTAAAATAAATAACTGTATCATTTTTTTTGCTTGTGCACTTTGCACGCTCGCATTATCTTGTGGTGCCCCTCTGTGCCCCTGTATAGCGATAGGTCAGCTGGCGCCCCTGCACGGGAAGAGTGTATGATAGTGTTCTTCTATAATAACTGTTCATTTGTGTGTCCCCCACCCCACAAAAAAGAGTGTCTGTTATTTTTTTTGTTTTGTTTAAATCACCACTGTGTTCCAATGCCAGTTCAATCATGCAACTTACTGCACACTGCTGGTACATCAACCCCTTGTGCTTCACTTGGTGTACAAGATGAGCATCAGCAGGTGGGGTTGGTGGAGCCAGCCAGCATTTATCAGGTTCTATTCTGTGGAAAGACACCAAATAAAAATGTAATGTGGAGGCCTTATTGCGTAATGCCAGATGTGTTTTTTTGTGAACACCACAGAGTTTACCTTTGAGTTTACCTCTCACTCTGGAACATTCCTTGGCTCTGCACAGTGAGTCAGTCGTTCGTGTCAGTTCAGCGGAAGATCAGGTTGTTTTTTTGTTGTTGTTTTTTTAGCCTGTATAATGATTCTCACATTTACTTCGGGTTGGGGACCCGTAATGGAGCAAGTTGTTTTCTATTGTCATTTCCTTTTTTCGGGGGGTCAACAGGATAGGACAGGACAGGATAGTGAAGAGTAGGGCAGGAAATGAGTGGGAGAGAGATGGGGAGGGGTTGGCAAAGGACCCGAGCCGGGAATCGAACCCGGGTATGCTGCATGGCAGGCGAGTGCCCTACCGGATGGCCACGGCAGGGCCTATATTTGCATAGCCGCACGAGACCCACATCCAATCAAGTTGAGGAAGTGGCAGTGCAATGTGTGTAGCTAGACAATCTGTATTTCCTAACGCCAGATTTGTTTCTGTAAACGGACTTTATCTCTGAGTTTACCTCTAACTGGAACATTCCTTGGCTCTGCTTAGTCTGACTGAGTCATTTTTTATACATATGTCCAGGAAAGTTGACAGGAGGGAACAAAGGGATGAGTTGTCCCAGGCCCAAGAAGAGAGGGGGCCGAGAAATGGGTTCTCATAGCATTGCATGTATTTACTAGCCTGGGAGTACCCATGCTGCCTTGCACGTTCTTTTTGAACTGCTGGTTGTGATTTAGTCTGGCGTTTGCCACCAGACAATGTCTTTACAGGGGGCCCTTTCAAATGATTTTGTCCCGGGCCCGGTCAAAGCTGTCAGCGGCCCTGAATATGTCAGTTATCTTCCGCCTTAGTTCTGTTTCCAGGCAGAGGAGACAAACCCTTGCTCAACCTTT
>NC_085873.1:38661042-38668542 GCF_034702125.1 Engraulis encrasicolus | reverse complement strand
CACTCACACACACACACACCCTCTCTTCCTAGAAACATACAAGAACACCCCCCACACCCACCACCCCCTGCCAAGGCACACACACGCACACACACACACACACACACACACACACACTCGGTGTAAATCCCTTTTTATAAACTGGGATTTTTAGCCAAACACACATTACTCCCCTGCAACACCCATTACTCCTCACACACACACTCACACACACACACACACACACACACACACACACACACACACACACACACGCACACGCACACGCACACACACCGGATCTGTATCCCTGGCTCCTGGTGATTAGAAGTTGAGGTTCTTGGGCACTTCCCAGGGGAACTCCTTGCGCCCAAAGTGACCATAGGAGGCTGTCTTCTGGTAGATGGGCCTCTTCAGATCCAGGTCCCTGCATTGCCAAAGACACACAGTTAGGTTCATCATTTTGGACGAATTTTAAAGATACACTGTGCAGGAAATGGTCAAAAAAGGTACTGCAACTATGTTGTCGTCTATTGCCGAATTTGATCTTTTCATGAAAGTTTACTAAGTAGCCTAAAAAACGAATATATTCAAGTGCAGTCATTGCTGCAGCTAAAAATGGCGATTTCTGGACATTCAAAATGGCGAACCATGGAGAAGATCCCCCTTTTCATGTATAAAAAGTGCAATTTTTCCAGTCATAATGAATACTTAGAATTTGATGGTGGTGGTAAGTATTCATGAAAAAGGTAACATTAATGAATGGGAAGCATGAATTCTGAAAATAAACAACTAAAAATCTCACACAGTGTCCCTTTAATGTGATAGCTTTATAATGTGCTCAACTCAACAGAAGTAAAACGCAACTGGGTCTTCATTCCGTAAGAAGTATTCAAAGTAAAGAAGATGGGACAGCACTCCTAGTTTCCTAGCAAAGGGGTCACTCGTCCCGGGCCCAGCCAAAGCTGACAGCGGTCCTGACTGTCAGGCAATAAAGTACACAACTAGGAGTGTTGTCCTTCCTTCTTTAGAAAGGAGAATTTAAGACAATTTCAACCAATTTCAATTAAAAAATGTATATATTTTAAAAATCCAAATATACAACCCAAATATCGTCCAAAACGTTATTTCTGTGTTGTATGGCGTCTGTTGATATTGCATAACTTTTGTGATGACGTTTGGATTGTGTATTTTTTTTATTATTATTATTTTCAATGTAAACTAACCATGCCCCCATTAGAATGGCCAGGTTCAGGGAAAAAAATTGACGGGTACTGTCTAGTCAAGGTAGAGTAGGCAGGCAATACAGCTGCATATTGAAATTGGACGGAATTTTCCTATTCATCAGCAACTGTGAGCAGCGTTGATAAGATTGATAAGATGATTATGTTTACGTTTGTAGAGGTAGGCTACAGTAACTTTAATGATCCCCTGGATGGGGCAAATTAAGGAGCTGCCAAAACTCTGCGATCTCACCTGACGATGACCCCAGGCCGGAGGTCAAAGTTCCTCTTGACGATCTGCAGCAGTTCCTTCTCTGACTTCTGGGAGGAGCCGTATGTGAAGAGGGAGACGGAGAGGGGATGGGCCACACCAATGGCATAGGACACCTGCAACACAAACAAACACATTTTACTTATTTATTTGTGCCCACAAGTCAAAACTGAGTTTCCATAGACACAAATTGACCAATTGCAAAGATACTCAGGCGTGAACGAGAGTCAGCTGACACCACAGTGATCAATAGTCCATAGTAAAGTTCTCAAGGGTGTGTGTGTGTGTGTGTGTGCATGCGTGCGTGCGTGTGTGTTTGTCTGTGTGTGTGTGCGTGCGTTCATGCGTGTTTGTGTTTGTGTGTATGTGTGTTTGTGCGTATGCGTATGCGTATGCGTATGCGTATGCGTATGCGTACGTGCGTGCGTGCGTGCGTGTGTGTGTGTGTGTGTGTGTGTTTGTTTGCTTTCTCACCTGGACCAGGACTCTCTTGCAGAGCTGGGCCTTCACGAGTGACTTGGCCACCCATCTGGCTGCGTAGGCTGCTGAGCGGTCCACCTTGCTGAAGTCCTTGCCAGAGAAGGCACCTCCTCCGTGAGCTCCCCACCCTCCATAGGTGTCCACGATGATCTTACGGCCCGTCACACCCGCGTCACCCTGCAAAACACAAACACAAACGCCAACGTAAACACATGAATTTATTATATAGTTTGTAGACAGCAATGAGTTTTTGAGTCATTTGAATGTTGAGGGGGGTGCTGAGTGACCTAAGGTCACCAACCTCTTAAAATGTAAATATCTTCACGAATGGTTTGTGCACAAACGCTCATTTTGCTTGCACAAACCATGCACAAATGAACCAAAATGCTTTTATTCATATTTTCAACATATGGGGTGCCAACTTCACACACAGGTGTCACCAAGTGCTACAGTTGAAACCTTTTTTTCGGGGGTGGATTGCAAGGATGATGATAGATGGATGCTCTTTCCTCCTCCACTATAAAAGTTTTCTAAATTTTAGTTTTTTTTTTTCGTAGGGGGCTTTTTTTTGCCTTTATTGACAGGACAGTATGAGATGCTGACAGGAAATGAGTGGGTGAGAGAGACGGGGGAGGATTGGGAAATGACCCCGTCCGGATTCGAACCGGGGTCCCCATGGGCATGCATGCAAGCCCAAATGTGGGGGGCTTGGGGCTCACAGCGCCCCAAAAGTTTTCTAAAGTCTGACCGATGATAAATGGTGGACCAATGGTGTGCTCGTCTGAATATGCATAAACGGCGTGACGTGTGCTGTGTGTGTTACACCCTTTTTTGGGGGGAAATCACTGGGGGGAAAGGCCAGTGACAATTGGTGGTGTTGGGAAAGAATAAACGAAAGACAAGGACCTGTAGACTAGCGTTGTTCATGCTCTACATGCCGAATTGACTTGCATTGGCTTTTCCCCCAATGTTTTCCCCCAAAAAGGGGCGTATCGCGCATGGCACACGTCACGCTATTTATGCTGTGTGACAAGGTAAACAATGATTGACAAGGTAAACTCATACACCTTCGAGATCTACCTGCAAACACTATGTTCCCACCAAAGAATTCTCACAGGCTATGTCCACTCATATCTCACCTGAGGTCCTCCGATGACAAACCTCCCGCTGCGATGCAGGTGGTGGATTGTGTGTAATAGCGATAAACTAACATACCTGAGAAACAACGCCCATGCCTAAAACACCTGCGGACAGGTACAGTAATGTCCACTCAAATCTCACCTGTGGTCCTCCGATGACGAACCTCCCGCTGGGCTGCAGGTGGTAGATGGTGTTCTCGTCCAGGTACTTGTCGGGCACCACGGCCTTGATGACCTGCTCCTTCAGTATCTCCTTCTGCTCCTCCAGCGAGATGTAGTCGTCGTGCTGCACCGAGATCACCACCGTGTGCACGCGCTTCGGGATCAGGGCACCGTGCAGCTGCGTGTAGTGCACCGTCACCTGAAACCAGACGTGGAAGGAAACCACAGAAACACAGAACACGGATGAATAAAGAGAGAAATAGTGGTGTCAACAATGAACCATTCGGCGATCCGAATCGATGCGGGGCATGGACGATCCAGAATAGATCCGGCAAGTTCCAGAATCGATCCGGCAATTTTTTTAAGTTTCAATTACTTCCATGGATATTTCGGGAGCAAATGAATGTTAAATTAAATAAAAGCACTTCAAAACATTGCAAGACTGATACAGACTGATACAGAAAATAGCCAATAAATTGTTGCTCAGTATCTGACTACTTGTATTGCCTCATCATGACTGATTAAACATTTGCTTTGCTTTCAGTAGAAATGTAATGCATTGCAATGCATTGTAGAATTGAATCGGATTGGATCGGATCGCATAGAATCGGATCGAATCGAATCGCTACCTCCCGAATCGTGATCGAATCGGATCGTGAGGGCAGTGCCGATGCACACCACTAAGAGAGAGCACAAAGAGATGTCACCACCATGTGGACGTGGACCACAAAAAACATATGTGGATGGATGGTTCAGTGGACGGATGGATGGATGAATTGTTAGACAGGCAGAAAGGCAGGCAGGCAGACAGACAGACAGACAGACAGACAGACAGACAGTCAGAAAGGCAGACAAACAGCACATCACCATGTGCACGTGCAGCCTGATCAGAGCACTATTCATCTGCATGTAGTAGTAGTAGACCGTCACCTGAAACCATAGGAACCGCATAGAGCAGTGATTTTCAATCTATGGGCCGGGGCCCACTGGTTGGCCCTGAAGGTATTCCAAGTGGGCCTTGAAATAATTTTCTACAAATTATAATCCTATTTTGGTGTGTGTTGCTTTTGAGTTTTATTCTTTATTGGGTCAGAAGTGGGCCCTGAACATTTGTGACAATTTGAGTGGGCCCCACGCTGGAAAAGGTTGGGAACCCCTGGCATAGAGTATGGATGGATGGATGGATGGATGGATTAAGGGAAATGAATAGAGACAATGGACAATGGACATCGCCATTTTGCTTGATACAGTATATCACGAAAGTGAATACACCCCTCACAGTTTTGCAGATTTTTGAGTATATCTTTTCATAGGAAAGCAGAATTTTCACTTTGACACAATGATTAGACCTTTAACAACATATTTAACTACTTAAATTTCTTGTTCACTCAGAAAAAAACTAAATACAGCTATTAAGGTTTGAACATAAAAATGAGTACACCCCAGATTAAAATCCGGTAGAGAAGGGGCTGTGTTGGCTCGAATCGTCTCGAATTGAAACGAAATGAAAAGGGATGAAAAGGGAGGTCATCAGTGTGCGTTTCAACCTTTCTTTACATTGAACCTTTACATTTTGAGTCTGTATCTGGCTTAAATAGATTGGTGTGAGATTTGAATGCAATCCTATGGAGAATATCAGGATCTGCTTCAGTAGTCACAGTGCATGATGACATGCATGTTTCTTTTAGGTGTATTTCAGATTGCCAATGTTGACAGCATTCATGCATCCCCAAACCATGTCAGTCCCACTACCATGCTTGGCTATGGAGAGGATACACCTTTTTTGTAAAACGCACTTGTTTACCACCACACATGCTTGACACCATCTAAAGTATATTTGTTTATCTTGGTCTCTTCAGATCACACGACATGGTTCCAGTGATCCATATCCTTGGTCTGTTCATCTCTCTTGAGACTAAGATTACAAACAAGAAATTTAAGCGGTTAAATATGTTGTTAAAAGGTCACTAATCATTGTGTCAAAGTGAAATTTCTGTAATGCTTTCCTATGAAAAGATATACTCAAAAATCTACAAAACTGTGAGGGGTGTATTCACTTTCGTGATATACTGTAGATACTTTGGATCATTGCTCTCCAATTGTTTTTTTTTCCCCAAGGGCCAAGTTATGTTGTGCAAATGAGGCTGAGGGCTAAACAAATTGACCAAACCGGCATGGTCACAGATGGCACACTTGTGTTTTCACCTGTTCCAAACTCATGGCGGTCAAAAAGTGTTTGCAATGCCCGGACCAGATCTGGCTCACGCCGCACCACCACTGCTGTAGATTCTCCACCACTTGTGCATTTCTGAGAGCCTGAACATTACTTGTTAAGGAAGGCGGGGGAGTGGTCGATCCTCGGTCTTTGAGAAACTCTACCCCATCTGATCTACTGTATTCAGGGCAGTAGGGTCAATGCCCTCACTGAACGTTTCTCCATGAATTTTTCAGAGCCTGAACATTGCTTGTTAAGGAAGGGGGGGAGTGGTCGATCCTCATTCTTTGAGAAACTCTACCCCATCTGATCCCCCGTACTGTATACAGCAGGCAGTAAGGGTCAAAGCCCTCACTGAACGACGTCTCTCCATGAATCAATCAATCTGCTGTGACACGACATGGCACCCCACCCAACCCCAAGAGGAGTCCTCTGATCTTAGCTGGAGTGTCCAAAATAGAAGGGCAGGAGAGTAGGGTAGTGAGGGAGTGGGGTTTCCAAACAGGGCCATAGTGGGGTACGCTACGCAGGATAGCCCAAAGCAAAGGGCATGGAGTCAGAGAGGGAGGGGGGAGGTGTGGGAGTGGTAGAGTTGGGTCATATGGGAGAGAGAGAGAGAGAGAGAGAGAGAGAGAGAGAGAGAGAGAGAGAGAGAGAGAGAGAGAGAGAGAGAGAGAGAGAGAGAGAGAGAGAGAAGAGGCGGAGTGCTGAAGCAAGTGGGAGTGGTACTTCATAGAACAGGTGCATTCTAGGAAAGGCCTATCAAATCACCCCATTTACACATGGCACAGATTTTTTCACTGATTTCCTTGCATGGCCATCACTACTCAAGCTGCTGGCCAACCAGTCACCTACTCTGAGAGGAAGACCATGTTAACCCACTAACCTGTCAAGATAATGGAAAAAAGGAGGCGCACACAAGGCTTGTGTGAAAAAGTGTATTGAAGCCGAAATTAAACAACAGAAGTCTGAGGTTAACTGGAGAAACAGAGGTTTCGGAGCTAGTCCATGCTCAATGTCTCCAGTTTGGGAGTGCACGCACCAAGCAACACACGGGTGTTAAGTGCAGGCGCAGACGCCGACCTTTGTTGGTCTTTTGACCCACTAACCTGGCCAGCATGACTCCAAAGCTCTGCAAGCTTTTAGAGGATGATCAGAACAACGTGTGTAGGTGTGCCCAGGCTATAGTGATGTGTCGGTGAAGTGAACGACTTTGAGGTGAACTTCAGGAAATGGGCTCCATAATGAGAATCGTTTTTGGAGCTGACTTTTTTGGGGGGGTTTTTGCCAACAGTTTTCCCCCTATCAGTGCCTTATGCCCTGTGTACATCGAAGGCGAAATAAGCGACCTGTGCGGCGGAAGTCATTGTTTCTCTATGGAGGGAAGGCGAATAAAGCTACCAGAGCGAATTCGCCAGGAGCGAAGCTTCTTGAGCGACCAGGGCGAATTTTGACGATTAAACTCAAGCTAATCTTAAGCGAATTCGCTAAGACGTGGTTCGGCGAAAACCAATTGGAACATTCATATCGAAGAATGTCCCAGGCTGTCAAGACAGAGCCATTATGTGATTAGCTGAATCAAACATGTCAGTGCAGCGTCCAGAGCGAATAAAACGAATTCATGGCGAAACTTCTTCAACCACCCCAGCTACCTGGGTCGCGTTGGTAGCGCTTGATGTACACGGAGCATTACTGTCTCCACTGTCAAGCATGTACGCGACACATCTTGACCAATCATGTGCACCTTTAAAGTAAGAAAATGGCGGGAAAACACTGAAAAAAAGGATTTTCTCCGTTTTTTGTGAGAAAACAGCAAAGAGTAGAAACACGTCAAGGAGTGGAAGCACGTCTGAAATGTTCTAAAATATAATTTAAATGGTTAATTAATTACTTTGGTAAAAAATACTGTATGTATGGGGAGCTGAATTGGGAGCCGAAAGAGCCAATCTTTCATACTAAGGAGAGCCAAAAGAACCAGACTTCTGAAAAGAGCCGAAAATCCCATCACTACCAGGCTAAACTCCACACCTC
>NC_085873.1:38601042-38648542 GCF_034702125.1 Engraulis encrasicolus | reverse complement strand
ACGAGGAGAGAGTACGTGTGTCGACAAAGTCTTTCGTTATTTTACTTGAGAACTGACATGGTGTTGTTTACGTAACCGACGGAGTCCCTATTTGTGGCTGTGTGTTGCTTTTGTATTCTTACCTGGCTCAAACCCATCGTCATTACGGTAGCCTAAGCTTTGCAACTTGTACAGCTCACGAGGTATCAATACCAATAGTGAAGCATCCATTTGCCTATGACAATGAATGAATATAATTTACAGAGAGTTGCAATACATTTACCACCCAATCCTGACTGAGCATGCATTCATAACACAATAAAGGCCACACACACACACACACACACACACACACACACACACACACACACACACGCAGGTCGCCACCACTGAACCTCCGTTGTTGTGTGTTTGTTTTCCCCTACCAGAGGAAGATCTCTGAGCAGGAGGAGCGAGCCAAGGCCAAGTACCTGGCCCATCAGCAGAGGATGTTGAAGGAGGAGGAGGAGAGGATACGGGAGGCGCGCGAGGGGCCCAAACCAAAGGAACCAGAGGTGTGTGCCAGGGCTTGACACTGGCACCTGCCAACCGGCCAAATATGGGTAAAACTTGGCCATGGATATTGGGCCTACACATTTTTAATCTCACTAGCCACTTTCTCAGGTAACTTAATTCATACATACTTCAGTGGCATATCCTGTGTTTGCACTGTGTGTAATATTTATGTTCAAGAAAGATTATTCAGAACCTTTTTTGTCTGATATGCGACCGTTAATTTAACTATTAACACTATGTTCATAGCATGGACTGTCTTGTTTTATCACTTCATTTTTTGAACTTGTCTAAAAATACTGACAACACAGCTGTGTCTAGTAGAAAGGCTGAATGACTAGTGACTCTGGAAACCCACTAGCCACCATGGCTGTTGAGCAACAAAGTTCAAGTTTGTTTATTTATTTAGCCAAGCCCTGGCATGCACACAACATACTAGTGTGTGTGTGTGTGTGTGTGTGTGTGTGTGTGTGTGTGTGTGTGTGTGTGTGTGTGTGTGTGTGTGTGTGTGTGTGTGTGTGTGTGTGTGCCATAATTGTGTGTGTGTTTTTTTTTTAATCCACATTTTTATATGTAGGTTAATGGATTTAAAATATTTTTAAAAAATATCCCTATGTTTTGGAGACTGGACACCCTGTGTATCCCTGCACATTGGAGACTGGCACCTTGTTACAGTACATTTTTGGCAATAAAGTACACTTGAACTTGAATTTGAACTCATCTACAGAGCGTGGTAAATCTGATAATAGTCAGTTTGGAAAACTCCAGGCCTTTCTATTGGATGATTTACCACTACCTCAAGGTTAACTTAATCTGGTTTACTACTGAACCATTCTCTGAAATACCCCTCTGGATCCTTGTGTCATGTGTTGCTCTATGTAGAAGGAGGATGAGACGGCACCACCAACTCCACCTCAAGAGAGGCCTAAGAAGTTCAACCCACCCAAACTAGCATCAGTCCAGGAGGATGAGGATGGGGTATGTTTGTCGCATGTCTGTGTGTGTGCTTCTTAGGTCTGCATTAAGCCGGATAAATATCAATACGTATCAGTCGTTAAAACAATCTGCGTCCACACACTATCATTTTTATATAGAATGCCATTAAGGAAGCCAGCAATTTCAGATCTCTCCACTTCAACGATCCTTTTCTGTTTTATGTGCTCAAATTTGCTGTATTAGTGTGGATGGAGGTGTAAATGGATATAATATTATCCATTTTCATATGTACCGGTACTGTATCCTCCTCACTAATGTGGATACATGAACATTGAACACAAGCACAAGTGTATGTATGTTTGTGTGTGTGTGTGTGTCTGTGTGTGTGCACGCTGGTGTGCAGTGCACATGCATGCAAGTTTGTTTTTAAAGCAGTGAAGACCATGTTTTATTTCCATGACAGGATCACATACTGTAAGTCAATTACTTACAGTTCACACTGAAGTGATTAATATTTCATCTGGGCAATAAGGGGAAAAAGGATGTATTTAATCCTCAGTTAGAAGATTAAATATGTTAAAAATGTTATAAATCACAGGAATGAACTGTGGACACTGGACAGATGATACAGCAGTTTAGTTATTTCGTTTGTATAATTTCTTTCATAAGCTTTGAATTTGCGGCCACATTGAGCCTAAAGCAAAGCTTCATCCCCAGAATCACCTTCCACAGAAAGATCCACCAAAGCAGGAAACAGTCACGGCGGTGGGCACAGACAGTGACATCACAACAACAGACACTGTCAGAGCCGCCCCCACCAATCAAAGCGAGACAGAGTCGCCCGCAGACGGTGGAAACAAACTTATCGACGGCAACTCAGACAAAGACATCAAGGTGCCATTTGAAAGGGAGGCGTTTTGTCCCGTCTGCAAAGCACCTTTCAAAGTGTCTGTCTGGTGTCGGTGGTTGCTATGGGTTTGTCTGTGTGTGTCTGTGTTTACTTCTGTGTGGGGTGTGCCGTTGTCATGGCAATGGAATGATGCTCAGCATCCCTACTGGTCCCTGCTTGGAGACCAGGAGAGGAGACAGGATGTTTAGCATGAGACGAGTTGCTCTCATGCTTTGATGAAGCATCAGCTGAAGGGATGCACCGATACTGATACTGGTATCGGTATCTAGCCTGATTATCATCGACGTTCAAATCTCTTCGAGACTTGGTCTGACCAAGAGCATAACAATTAACGTTTCCCAAACGGCATGGTTGACCTGCCTCCCTTGGTTTGCTTATGGTTGTTTGCTTATGGACAAAGTGGGAGGAGTTCCCATATTTGCGGGAACTCAGAAAGCACTTGCATTGCTCTTGACCTGACTAGTTGCAATGCTGAAAGTGTGAAAGCGTCACAAGGAGGGCACAGTCTGGCTAATCGGTATCGGCCCAGATACTCGCTCATTATACTCAAACTCGCACTCGTCAAACACTTGCCAATACCAGGCACAGATACTGCTATTACATGACACAAAGCAACATCTTATCACGTTCCATTGACCTGAAAGTGCTGCCTCATACATTTATACACTTAAGTTTACATCTACAAGGAAGCGGAAAGTAAAACAAATATTACAGGTGGAAGAAAAGCTGTGCATTTTCATGATATGTTAGGGGTGAAAGTATCGGTATCAGTACTCTGTATCGGCAAGTACAGACATGAATGCTGTCGTACTCGTATCGGTTTCCAAAAAAAGTGCTATCGTGCATCCCTAATCAGCTGCCCTTTGCCTCCATCCCCTCCAATTTGTGCCTGTGCTGGTGGTGGTGATGGTGGGTGTCTGGTGGTGATGGAGTGTCTGGGTGACAGGTTTCTTTTTCAGTGTTGTTGGTGGAGGTAAAAAGTTGAATGTTTGTGTGGTGGTGGTGGTGGTAGTGGGTGTGGTTGTGTCATTAGGAAACGGTTGGTCTGCACACTGCGCATGTGATCCAAAAGTGTAAAAAAAGAAGAGTTTAAATTTAATAGTTAATATTTTTTGGAACAAAAACGCAGTGTGCATTACATTCCATACTGTCTGTTACTATTGTCTGTGATTGTGTTGTTGCCATAGTTTGTTGTGCACAGAGTGCTTAAGTATCTCGATTGTTTCTAGCGCTCTGTGATGTGGCTAGCTATATGATATAGCTATATATTTTTCAGAGTTGTATAAAGAAGATGCAGAAGTAACTTACTCTTACAGATGTAATTATTTAAATACTCATAGTATATTACAAAGTTGAAACCATGTAATATCATACCACTGGTGTTGTTGTAATTACATTTGTAAGAATACTTCTACTTCTACTTTACTTCTACTGTATACAACTCTGGTATTTTTGTGTTGCTGTTGTGGTGATGGTGGCAATCATTTGTGAGGCAGTTCACTGTCCTCACTGGGCATCACTGTTCCAACTTTCTTTTTTATGTAGTAACCAGGGTTCTACCCTGCTATGTCATGGTTACTCTAAGTACTTGTACTCCGAACCAACTATGGCTTATCCATGGTTTTTGGGTAGCCACGAAAACCGTGGTTCCTGACGATGGTTTATCCATCGTTTTGCTATGAAAACTAACCATGGTTTTAGTCACAAACCATGGCCAAAAAACAGGAATATCTAAGCCCAAAAAAACATGAAAACCAATATAACATGTTCTGTGTGACATGTGCCCCATGCTGTGAAAATGATTGAACCCACTAGAGTGATTGATTGATTGATTACTATACTCCTCTGATAGTTTTATATGGACAACATCTGATGGTGCATTCTAGACCCAATCCAAACTAGTAGGAGATTGCACTTATCCTACCTCGCATTTCAACTGCCTGGAATGGGAGGTCGCATAGGAAGGCAGGAAGGAAGTGTGATCTCCTACTAGCTTGGATTGGGTCTGGAATGCATCATGAGTTAAAGTGTGGACCACAGGTAACTTGGAACACTAACAAAATGGTGGCACTCATCTAACTGGTGACTATTCATGTCAAAAGGTTGGCAAGGTGGCGGCTGCCGATAACAGCCAGACACCCGTGCAGTCTGAAGCACCCGAGAGACACACACCACCTGCGGAGGCTGAGACTAGCCCACCTGAGAAACAAGCGCCTGTTCAAGCTGGTGTAGTACTGGAGAGGCACACACCTGTGCAAGCAAAAGCACTTCTGAGTAGTGCACTTCCTAAAGTTGAAGAACTCGGGAGGCATACAGGTATACCTGCTCAAGCTGACAAAGCAGAAAGGAGAACACCTGTTCAATCAGATGCAACTGAGAGAAACGTGCCTGCACACGCTGATGCACCTAACAGGACCATGGCAGCGCAGGCTGATGTAGCTGAGAAACGAACACCTACACCAGTTGGTGCGCCTGTCGGGAAAAGAACACCGACACCAGTTAGTGTGCCTGTTGAGAAACGAACACCGACACCAGTTGGTGCGCCTGTCGGGAAAAGAACACCTACACCAGTTAGCGTGCCTGTTGAGAAACGAACACCGACACCAGTTAGTGTGCCTGTTGAGAAACGAACACCGACACCAGTTAGTGTGCCCGTCGAGAGACGCACGCCCGTACAGTCTGAAGAACCTGAGAGAGCCACACCTGTTCAAGTGGACAAACTTGAGAGAAGCAGCACCCCTGTGCAGACTGACACACTGGGCAGAAGCACAACACCTGCACAAGCTGAGGTAACCGAGAGGCGCTTGTCTGCGCGCTCTGAGCCCAGTGGACCTGAGAGACCCACGCCTGTATTATCTGATGCACCTGACAGGAGCTCACCTGTGCAAGGTGGCGTACTTAATAGACGCACGCCTGTACAGTCTGAGGCAAATACAGGCGTGAAGGCTGATGCTGCTGAGAGATATAGTACACCTGTGGAAGCAAAGGCAATTGACGAGAGTAAACCCGAGCAAGCTCAGGCAGCCGAGAGACACACACCCGTACAAGCTGATGTACGTGAGAGACACACACCGGTGAAGTCTAAGGCTGATGAACCTGACAGGGGCACACCAATGCAGTCTAAAGAACCTGAGAGATGCACGCCTATCCAAACACCTAGACGCACCCCTGTGCAGTCTGTGCAGTACCTAAGCAGTTCCATCTCTGAGGTAACTGACAGGAGCACACCTATGCAGTCTGAAGAACCTGAGAGATACACACCTGTGCGTGCAGAGGCACCTGAAAGAGGCACAACTGCGCGTGCCATCACGCCTGAAAGACGTATGTTTGTACAGACAGATGCTCCTGGAAGGCGTACGCCTGTGCAGACCGGAGCATCTGAGAGACGACGTACACCTGTCCAAGTTGAAATGCCGGAGGATCTCACACCTGTGCAGGCAGAAGGAGCTGAGAGGCAAACACCTGCGCAGATTGGCACACCTGAAAGACGCACGCCTGTGCAGATTGGCACCCCGAAAAGACACACGCCTGTCCAGGCAGACATACCTGTAGCAGAGAGGTGCACACCTGAAAGACACACGCCTGTGCAGTCTGAGGCTACTGAACCCGGTAAATGTACACCCGTACAGGCTGATGTATCTGAGAGACGTACCGGTACTACACCTGTTCAAGCAGAAGTACCTGAGAGATGCACACCTGTCCAATTTGAAGTTGCTGAGAAACACACACATGTGCAGGCAGAAGTAGCTGAGAGGCAAACACCTGCACAGATTGGTACACCTGAAAGACGCACGCCTGTGCAGATTGGCACACCTGAAAGACGCACGCCTGTGCAGATGGGCACCCCGAAAAGACGCACCCCTGTCCAGGCAGACATACCTGTAGCAGAGAGGCGCACACCTGAAAGACACACGCCTGTGCAGTCTGTGCAAGCTACTGAACATGGTAAATGTACACCCGTACAAGCTGATGTATCTGAGAGACGCACTACACCTGTCCAAGTTGAAGTTCCTGAGAAACACACAATTGTACAGGCAGAAGTAGCTGAGAGGCAAACACCTGCACAGATTGGCACACCTGAAAGACGCACGCCTGTCCAGGCAGACATACCTGTAGCAGAGAGGTGCACACCTGAAAGACACACGCCTGCGCAGTCTGAGGCTACTGAACCCGGTAAATGTACACCCGTACAGGCTGATGTATCTGAGAGACGTACTACACATGTCCAAGTTGAAGCGCCTGAGAGACATGCGCCTGTCCAAGCAGAAGTAGCTGGGAGGAGCAATCCTGTGGTTGACATACACGAGAGAGTTGCAAGACGCACCCCTGTGCATTCTGGTGCTGATGCACCAGAGAGACACACACCTGTTCAAGCTGACGTAGCTGAGAGGAACACTCCTGTAGTTGACATACCCGAGAGACGTACATCAGTGCAGATCGGCACACCTGAGAGACGTAGTACACCTGTACGGTTTGATGCTGATGCAGGAGAGAGATGCACGTCGCCTGTTCAAGCTGACATACCTGAAAGGAGCACGTCTGTGCAGTCTGAAGTCTCTGAGAGATGCACACCTGTGAGACGCACAGCTGTGAGACCCAATCCCAATGAAGCTGATGTAGTAACTCAGAGACATAGTACACCTGTGCCCGAGAGGAGTACACCTGAACCTGCTGAAGTACCTGCAAGACGGACACCAGTGCAGGCTGAAGGACCTGGGAGACAAACACCTGCACAGATTGCCATACCTGAGAGACATACACCTGTTCAAATTGAAGTCTCTGGGAGACATTCATCAGTGCATATTGGCACACCAGAGAGACACACCCCTGTGCCTGAGAGAAACACACCTGTTCTTGCTGAAGTACATCCAAGACGCACATCACCAGTGCAGGCTGAAGGACCCGGGAGACGAACACCTGTGCAGATTGGCACACCCGTCAGACACACGCTTGTGCAATGTGATGCAAATGCACCCGACAGATGCTCACCTCTTCAAGTTGAAGTACCTGAAAGGAGAACACCTGTGCAGGCTGAAGTAGTGCCTGAAAGACAAACCCCTGTACAGATGGGCACACCTGAGAGATGCACACCGGTACACACACCTAGGCGCACGCCTGTGCAGTCTGTGCATTGCGTAAGCAGTACCATCTCAGATGTAGCTGAGAGGGGCACACCTGTGGAGGCTGAAGTACCTATCAGGAGAACACCTGTGCAAGCACCTGTACAATCATCTGGAGAATCTGCCCATGGAGAAGATGCACAGAAGGACCAGACTGCTGATGAACACTCTGGGGAGAAAGAGAAGGTGTAAGCACTGGGTGTGAGGTGTTCTGTTTGTTGTGCTGGGTGGTGTTTGCTCTATTTTGTTGTGTTTCATCTTGTGTTGGGATTGTGTTGTTCTATCTTTTTGTTTTTGGGTGGTTGGCTTTGTGTTGTGTTGTCTCTGGGGTATTTATTTATTTATTTATTTGTTCATTTGCTGAGAGATGTGTTTCCACAGTAACAGTATGCAATACAACGGTAGTGCAGCTAGCCAATAATACAATACTGTAACAATGCAACCAGAGGGCGTACCAATATCTTTCTGTAACGCAACCAAACATACACAGGGGGGTGCTGTTGCTGAAGACACAACACCCTGTTCGAAGAGTCTGAACAGAACTCACAGATAAATTGCAGGGAGAATTTACAGTTCTACAAATTTTGCTTGTTTAAAAGCACAAGCAGGAGCAGGGTTCTCTCCAGTGTTTTAGTTTGGAAGGAGGGGAGAGGGAGAGTAATCTCAAGGAAGTTAACCAGCCTAGGAAGGCAGCAAGGGAGCAGAGCAGACAGCACAGCACAGGACAAGACGAGTCACCCCATTGACACCTGCTGTATGTTCCGTGTCTGACTTAACTTGCACACATTATTGTTTCTAGCTAAATACAGACACTGTGGATAGCTCTGTGGATCCTGCTGAAAAAGAAGATGAGGAGCAGCAGCCAGACCCAGCCACTGTCCAAAACACCACAGTGGTTGCTGGGGAAACCGAAAAGCCAGCGAACACAGAAGATCATGTGAAAGCTGAAGAAGAGTCACAGAGCACTGCAGAGGCTGTAAACACTGCTGACCCAGTGAGCACTGAAGAGTCAGTGAGCACTGCAGATGCAGTGAAAGTGGAAGAGGCAGCGGTGGCCACTGCAGAGCCGGTCAATACTGTTGACCCAGTGAGCCCCAGAGAGCCAGTGGTGAGCACTGCAGGTGCAGTGAAGGCTGAAGAGGAGGCAGTGGACACCGCAGAGCCGGTCAGTACCGCTGATCCAGGGAGCCCCAAAGAGCCAGTGAGCACTGCAGATGCAGTGAAGGCTGAAGAGCCAGTGAGTGCCACAGACCCAGAGAGCTCCAAAGAAAGACCACTGAGTATTGAAGAGCCAGTGATCGCACCTCCTCCATCAGCAGAGGAGCAGCCCCAGCCCCAGGTACAGCCAAAAGAGGTGACACTTCTTTTTCTCTGCTGTTCTGTTATGACTGTCAGCACGCCAGGGTCAGTTCTGAGACATCTGTAATAGTACAAGACAAGAGTATTGTAAGTAGAGTATCATTTATTGATCCCAAAGGAAATTACCGGTAAGTAAGTAAGCCAGCACTCCAGATTTTTATTTTTTACAGAAGATCAGACAGAGGAACAGGACAGCACAGAAAGATGGACAGCACAAGAGAAACAGCAGCAGAATAGATGGATTGGTTGAAGACTTTGTTCTAAATCTTTTTTTCATTTCAAAGCGTACAGGGATAGTGCATTAAACCAAGTGCAGTAATGAGAAGGAAGGCATATCATTCAGACATGGTTAAACATAACGTGTCAGAGCTTTGGAGAGAGGATATCATCATTATTGTTTGTGGACAGTCAGTGAATACTTTTTTCACCACCCAAGTCAGGCGCCATAAATTGAGGATGGTTTAGGTCAGTTCTGTCGAAAGACAACAAGAAAGTGAAGGAAAGGAAGTTTTTATACCGAAGCCAGGCACACTGGCACACACAATCCAAGACCCAATCAGACAGGGAGCCCTAAAACTCAGGGTCAGACGAGGCACTGTCTGTATGTGTGTCTATGTGTGTTTATTGCCCTGGGTTTCACCTCTTCATAAAACACCTCCGCAACTAGGACTCTGTGCGGCCCCAGTCTCGACAGCAGCAAACAGAGGAACCGGACTCGGCAGATCCAGAGCCGGAACCAGAAGGTTCTTCTGGAGAACTAGAACCCTCTGAGGCAGAACCACAGAAGGCAGAGCCGTCTCAAAGGCCAGCAAGTCAGGCTGGAGGGGGCCATGGGAGCGAGGCCCATGCTGACGAACACACAGAGGGTGATGGGGTCAAAGAGAAGGTGAAACGTTTTTAACCCTCTGAGGTCTAAGGCTTTTCAGAGGCTTTTAGGCTGCTTGCATCACCCTAACATTTTCATATATTTTCATTTTATTTCAAATTATTTTCATATATATATATATTTGGGACCTGGGAGGTCTGAGGTTTCTAATGGTGTGACTTATATGTTTCAATGACAAAAACTCACAGAGTTACAGATTTGTTTTTGGAGACACATTGCCCTCTGAAGGGCACTCGGACCTCAGAGGGTTAAGTCACGTAAAGTTATTTTCTCAACCGTAAAATGTTTCGGAGATCATCATTGGTTTATTCGTCAATGGTTCTCCTGAATGTGAATGATTTCTTTATCCTGTCCTTTTTAATCTTAATCCTTAATCTCTGTCCAGCACTTTGGTCGGCTGTCTCTGTTGTATTTTAAATTGCTAAACTTAAGATAGAGTTTTGCTTGACTTGACTTTGTCTTCATCAAAACAGTTCAGTAAGGAAGGTAAGTGTATGCTAGATAATTGTAAGCAAAATACATAAAAAACATCATAATTAAGTACTAGCTGCACAGAATTCTATGCCTGGATCTAAGCACCATATGTACATGTCATTATTGGTCAAAGCTTTAATCCAGGGGTTGGGAAACCTTTTTTATTCGAGGGGCCACTTCAAATGTTATGAAGTCCTGCAAGGGCCGTACTATGAACATAAGCCAGGACTTCCCCCTGCACTTTAGGCCTATACTGAAGGCGGCCACCTTTACAACAGACCCCACCTTTACTAGGTCCCCTGAAAACATGACTTAATTGTATTACAAATGTAATTTCTAAGATTTCTTTGCAAAATGTGTCATTTCATGTAAAACTGCATAACGTTAAAATTACATCGGGAGCCAGATAAACGGCAATGTCATGTTCTCATTTGCAAAGAATGAACGAAGAATTGTGAATGAAGAATTGTCCCCCAAAAGTTGTGGCTAGGCCAGGCTGACAGCAAGGGCCGAGGACAGGAGTCTGCATATTGGAAAGCACTCCATGTGACATAAAGTTCTAAACTACAATGGCAGCCATGACCCTTTAGGAGACAAGGGGTGCGTTCCAATATGTGACCTTCCGTCCTCCACTTTTGCTTGTGGTCTCATACCAGAAAGTATACGTCGGGATGACAACACTGAGTGACAACAGCATAATATTTCAATATCTCGCAAAAGCTCAATTGTCAAGTCAATTTCTCATTTGAAAACTGTATGGTGAATGAAGAATAGTCCCCCAAAAATGTTTTGGCTAGGCTGACAGCTGGGAAACTTCACTATTTTCTCCACGGTGGCGGGGCCAGGAGGCGGCGCGAGGCCATAAGCACAAGTGGAGGACCGGAGGCCGCATATTGGAGTGCACACAAGGAGAATGAATTGAGTTCAATGGAAAGGCACACCCATTTAGGAAACCAAACTTGATTCCAATTTGTTGCATTAGTGACGCGTCCTACAACTTACATTGATCTACAATATTGAAAATCTTTGCTTCCATTTTAACGAAAGCAGTTTCTCCCCTCTTCAGCCCACATCCTCATTATTACCTTCTGTAATTATGCTAACAGGTCAGCCAGACAACAAGAGAAAAATAATATCCTTGAGAAGTTATTCAGCTATTAAGACAATTTGGTACGGCGTGTGCCACTGATATTGAAATGACTAATCTCTCCGTATTCTCTCTATTGCAGGAACACAATGACCATTAGGATCCTTGGACTACATTAAACACGGATTTCGGCCTCATCATGCACACAAGTACAAAACCTGATTAAAATCATTATAAATAGTAGATTGTGAACTTATTAAAATGCTAAACGAGTTAAGATCATTTGGAAAAACTGACAATGCAGTTTCATGACTTCTTTTCGCCAGAGACACATATTGGTGTAGTATATTTTGAATGTATTACAGTAACAGCAAACAAGTAAAGATAATTTGAAAAAACAAACACTTTAATTGTCGGTTCTCATGACTTCTTGTCCTCCAATATACACTTTACATTGATGCGCATGTCAAAATAAGTCAGGGAAGAGTATTCATCAGTGTTGCTGCACTGAAAGCAGCATCCACATCATCCACATGTGTAAGTGTAGCAGCCATGGCAACGGATGCAATTGCCAAGTTCTACTTCTTCTTTGGCCCAAGAACTGTCCAGTCATTTCGTTCTCTCTGTGTAAAGATAAAGTGGCATCTGCAGCTTTGCAGAAAGCCCCAGTTCAGTCCATACAGCTCTGTGGTCTCATCTGATGACAGGAGCCACCCCACCCCACTTCTGGTCATACGCCGTACACTGTGTTAATGATGTTGCAGAAATTATCGAATCTGCGCAAATGTGTGCAGCACTACATCATTCTACAAGGTTTTGATTACTTCTGCGCCATCACGATTGCAGTGACCTGTGGCCCCACGAGTGATTCACAACTCACATATACTCAGTATAATCAATACCCCGTCACCCCAGGACACACAGGGTATTTATCAAAGTCTTCTCAAAGTGTTCTAGCCTTGCTATTGCGAGTATCGCCCATTTTTTTGCGGGTTTCACCAAGGAGTATCCAATAACTAGTTCTAATTAGGGAAGCACAGATACCACTTTTTTGAAAACCGATACAAGTACGAGTACATTAATGTGTTTACTTGCCGATAACGAGTACCGATACCGATACCTTTTATCACCAAAATACAATGAAAATAAATGCATGGCCTTGTTTTTTTCCACCTGTGATATTTTTATTGTCCATTTCCATGTAGATTTAAATGTTAGTAAATGTATGAGGTGGCACTTTTTTCCATGCTGCTTTCAAGTTCGCAGAACGTGACAAGATTTTGCATTGTTTTGTGTAATAGTAATATCGTTCCTGGTATTGGCAAGTGCTTGACGAGTACGAGTACGAGTACAATGAGCAGTATCGGGTGCCGATACAGAGACCAGTATCGGTGCATCCCTAGTTCTAATTGTAATTCATTATTGGGTACACCTTGGTGAAATCCGCAAAAAATGGGCTTTACACACACACTCGCAAGGCTAGAACACTTCACTTTGAGAAATACCCAAACACCACCTCTCTCATCATGAAACATTTCATGAACATAATAAATAGCGGCGGTCCCATGATCATCACGAGCTGGTCTCCTTCCCTGGCGGACGGATGAACCCGTCGGCGGGGGGTCTGTTGGTGAAGGGGTGCCACTGGCCCTGGATGCTGGGGGAGTCTGTGTGGTACGGCTTGCGGATGCGAATGATGTCCAGTCCCGACTGGTTGGCCATCTTGGTCACCAGCTCCGAGATCTGCTGGGACGTCTTGCTGGTGATCGCCTCCTCTCTCACCGTGCCGTTCACTGTGTGGAGATATATAGAGATTGTGGCAAATTAGATCAAACATTTCAAATAAGATGATGCTACTCAGGTGATGAGAAGATCTTGTGCAAAACATACTCAGGTGTTTTTCTGCCTCCAGACCAGCCCTGACTGTATCTTTCAGTGTGGAGATTACAGTGTCAAAAAAGATGGCACATATAATTCATATGCACATGAAAAAGCAGCATAAGTGATAACATGTCTGAAATGATTATGCTATTCTGTCTATGTAGCTAAATGCTGATGTAATAATGTAATATAATTCATGTGCACATGACAAAGCAGCATAAGTGATGAAATGTCTGAAATGATTATGCTACTCTATGTATGTTTACATCAGAAAGAAAGTTCACATGTAGAGCAAACTCAGAATTTTAGCTATGGTGAAATTAACAATCAGCCATGTCTACAGCTTTGACATGATGCCATCATTCAGGATAGACTCTAGACCAGTGTTTCTCAAACTGTGGTGCTAAGCCTGTCACGATATACGATAAGTCAATAAATCGGACGATAAGTTTTTACAAGAACGATCACTTTTCTGGCCCCGATAAGTAACGATAAGTTATTTGCGTGATGTTTTGTTTTTTCCCTCTCTCCCTTTCTCTACCGTAGCCATAAGACTACTGGTGGCGCGTTATAGGCCAACGCAGCGCAATGGCGCTGAAATGTTGGTGTAATTTTAAGTTTCAGTGCAGTTCTGGTTGGGAAAAAGTGCATTGATCTGGCTACTTGCGTCTTTGAAATAGAACGCTGGTGTTCCCGCGCGTCGCTTATACGCCTCGACAAAGAATCAGCGCTAGAGACTAGGAGCGCAAGCCTATTCTTCCAGTCTCGGTCAGCGCATCTGCAACGTTCCTCAGAGAGGGGAATGAACAGCTCCAACACGGAGGCAAATGTTCATTTTCAAACATGCGCAGCAACCCAATATCCACGACGAAGACGTGTTTGTGCAAACATGAAATAGTGGTGCCGTCGCGACAAACTTGCTCTGAGGCTGTTATTTTAAACCTCGCCGAGTTTCCACTATTATTTCAATGCGCCTCCTACCCCGACGTTCGTTGTCTGTTCTTTTTGCGATTTTCGCTATATTTCTTGTTTATTTAGACCTAACAATATGCGTAGGCAGTCCGCAAGCAAATCATGAAGATAAGATTTGTGGATTTAAATCTGTCAGGAGAATGTGAACGGTTGAGCGCGCTACAGGGGAAACAGAGGCGTGGCGACTCATAACTCATAAGAATCAATGTATGGGCGTTCATAAAGGACTTTAAAGTGCGCAGAATTGCAACTTCTTCCAGTCGAGGGTATCGGAGAGAGAGAGAGAGAGAGAGAGAGAGAGAGAGAGAGAGAGAGAGAGAGAGCTGGAACTTGTGCATCTGTTCATGCTCTTTTGCTTTTTGCTGATGTTGAAATGCCTTCAACAGGGCTGATTTGGGTTTTGACTGACAATTAGCTATAACAACGTGCATTTGTTTGAAATAAGCTGTCTAAGTAATAGCCTAATTTGTGAATTAACAATACCCCACCAGTAGGTTATTTCACATCACACCATGGATAGGCCTTTAAGCCATTCAGTGTGCTTGAGAAAGATAAATAACAGAAAATGTTAAAGAAAGACTATATAACTTACCTTAATAATAAATACAAAAAAGCCTATTTAGAGTCTATTATGCTCCATGAGGATGTATTTAAAAACATATATATATCCCCCGCCGTGATGCTTTAAAAATGTGAAGGGGTGTAGTCACATTTTTATTGCATTGTTACGTCATTATATTGTTTGACACATTTCTTCTTGGAGCAGGCGTCAATCTTAATTATTTAAACCTCTGAGTCTGCTGGCCCAAATGTTACATTCAATGTTTCAAGAAGGAGGCCGCACCTTGCATAGCAGTGTTTTTTATTGCACATTATATTGTTTGAAAATGGCGAGAGAGACAATATTATCGATTATCGCAATAATTTCTTGTTATCGTTATCGTCTGGCAAAAATTGTTATCGTGACAGGCCTATGTGGTATGCGTACCACTGGTGGTACTTGAGGCATCTCTGGTGGTACTTGGAGGATTTTTTTATTTTATTTGAAGGCTGATCAAGTTGTTGCAGTCGAAAATGTCTCTTCGGTAATATTGAATTGTATGGATCTGAAAACATAATTCAGAATAATACTAGGCAAGCAAGACATTTAAAAACAAACTTGCACTGAAAGTGACCGTAGCTGTCGATGCCGTTATGTGAATGGAAGGCCTTTGACGCAATACTCTAATGTTGGTTTTCAAGGTGGTACTCGGAGGGCTCAATATTTTCTCGGGTGGTACCTCACACAAAATGTTTGAGGAACCACTGCTCTAGACAGTGTGGTAGTATACTTACAGTACTCTGCCACTATCCTTGGTATCCTGCAGGGTTCTGGGGAGATGTACACCACGGTGCCAGGGTTCTTTTTGGCGAAGTCCACAACACCTTCCTCTATAAAATGTCTGCATAGAAGCAATAATGGCATTACAATAACATAACGATAAACAAAACCGTTAAAGGGGCACTGTGCATAATTATGGTCAGTGATTGAACTGCCACAAGTCAAGTGACAGTTCGGCTGTGCTAACATTATGTCCAAGTTAGCAATGTCATGCACTAGCAGCAACAACCTGTGTCTACGTTTCAAAACCGACAGTGATCCGTCACTGGCGCATACCGGTATATTGTATACACAATATGCATTTCATATGACATTGCACGTTGCCCAAAATAACTTGGTACAAATAGAAAACCCGTGGCTAGTTGGCATTCCATTACCTTGCTCCCAGGGAACTCTGAGCATTCTTGGAGAAGACGAGAGAAATGCGCTTCAGCTGACAAACGTAGCGGCCAACACCATTCTGAAGCACGCTTTTTAGAAAGCGACTCGGGGTACCTCTGCTTGTCATTTTGAAGCAAACGAAAGAAAATACTACTCTTGATTGAGTCAGGGCAAACAGACAATCCCACAACACATTCACAAGGACATTTTCACAACCGTGAAGTAACGTGCTGGGGTAAGTGCGTCGGTATAATATTTCCGGCCTGAAACAAGAGCACACATGGCATCAAAACAACTTTGGAAACGACGTTTAGAAATGTCATACAGAGGATAAATGTGCTTTGAACTGAACGTACACACAGTTTCATCATTTGTGTTTGTCATAAGTGAAACGTGGTAAACAAAACGTTATTTTGCTTCCATGAGAAACTGTGTAGTGTTACACCCGGACACATTTCCCAAGCACACACAAGTATGAGCGGGTTTACGACCACTTGAAAGAAGCAAGTTCTACTCCTCTACTCAGGTTTGTGACAGTTATTTGTCTTTGCTTTATATCTGGTCTATTTCGTTGATTACTAACGAAGCCCAACTCCAGGTGGGTCATCATGAATTGTCATTTGGGTGACGTTGTGCGACACATGCAGAGTCAAATGAATCTCAACAAGTCTCGTGTTGTTTTGACCCCTGCATGCTTCTTGAGCTAGCTAGCGTATCATCATTACAATGTAGATGCTGTAGGTGTTAAATCGTATATATGGCCTACTCTGAAGTGTTATTACATGGTTATTAAATGCTGTGTGTTTGCTGAGATGTCGGCCGTGTAATTTTGTCTCAGGCCAGAAATTAATTTAGATTTCAATGTCACATGACCTACATTCTGCTGTGAAGCATGGGTGGTTTGCATTCCTCCAGTGTTGTCAAAATATTTGCAAGATGTTCTCAGACACTGTTTTGCACTTCTGGGTCCTGTCTCCTTTAATCATTACTACAAGTTAATATTGAGAGCACATGTTTAAAATAATATTACCAGTAGGCCTGTTATGTACCCACCAACAAATATAGCATGTTGGTGTGACAGAAATAGTTTTGTTGGAAGAACAGCTGTGCTGTTATTGTTATCTGGGAGACCAGGGGCCTATACGCCAAAGCTGTTTCAGGATAAGTTATGGTTAAGTTAAGAGGTAAGTAATCCAATATAATAGCTTTTCTTAAGAAAATTTTCTCGAGAAAAGCTATTTACCTCTTAATTTAACCTTAACTTATCCTGAACCAGCTTTGTACTATAGGCCTCACCTGTCTACACATCATTGTTTGCTGCCACCTCTTCACCAGGGTTTTACCCTTTTCACACTCACAGATGCCTTGAGGGAACAGCTGATGTGGGCGAGCGTGTGCCTTCGGAGGGTGACCCGTCTCCTGCGGGTGGCAGGCGGCTGTTCGTCCCGACACGCCCCTCAACGACGCCTGGCGACATTCCCGTTATGCAGAACTACAGTCCCGCCACCACCACGACAATGGAACTCCCAAACGGAGACTTTTGCTGCCTCAAAACTCCACCAACATGCCGCCAACCGGAGAGCACTAGTCTTTCTACGTTTCTCTCGCACTTTCAAAAAAGACACAAAGTCTACCGTGGACCTTCCTCTCGGCCCGGTTACTGTGACGGACATCAAACAGTACCTGAGGTCCAAAGACATCCCGTTTCATGACGGCTACAGCTGCCTGCATGCTCCCAGCATTTTCACTGAGCCGCCACCAGGTGGCAGTGGCGCGGCGCCATCCAAAGACAGCTACTCCATGTTCATTGACAAGACGACTGGTCAGTTCCTGTGCATGGACACGGATGTGGAAGGGAGCTGGGAAGACCTCCAGGTATGTCAGTCAGATATGGCATAGGATTAGCCTAGTAAATTAGGCCTACCCGCTAGGGGCCAAAATTATTTTTGCCTACGAGTGGGTCTAGCCCCGGACATTGCCCCAGGCCCTGAAACTGGCTGGCCAATGACGACGCAGCAGGTTTGTTTTGATTTGTTTTGAATCTTTGGATGCATAGCCAACAGGGTTTTGAAGGAGTGACGACAAAGCGTTGGCCAATAGGCGGGTACATACCCAGTTTGAAAAACAATCTTCCGATGTGTCATTGATCAGGGCCAGACTAAATATTCACATTTAATCTCACATTTAGGCTGGCTTGCCAGGCTAGCATAGGATTCCACGGAGTGTAGATGTTATGGCATCAGTGACCCCATGGGCTTGGCGGAGGTTTGCACTCTCTGAGTGCTTCTAGTTATTCATTTAATCGCTTATTTCCTCCAGGACAGTTTGGAGTTGATGCTGAAAGAGGGCCAGACCTCCATGCCCCCTGGCGTCCAGCTAGGCTACTTAGTCATACACGCACGTGCGCACATGTAACGGAGGCCAACTAGCAGAGTGTGGCGTGGAACATTGGTAAACCTTCCTCCTGAAGCCTCAATACAGTGACGTATTGGGCATGGATGTAGCGTTGTGCTATCAGACCGGCCCTTTAGATCAGCGGTCTCGTACTGTAACTCCAATTGGGACGAACCGTGCGGAAACACCTCCGTCACATCTCTCTCTCTCTCTCTCTCTCTCTCTCCCCCAGGACTGTTTGGAGGTGATGCAGAAGGAGGGCCAGAGCTCCATGCCCCCCGGCGTCCTGCTGGGCTACCCGGAGTCCCTGGAGGAGGCCGAGGAGCGCGAGCGCGAGCTGCGGGAGGTGCAGCGCATCTGGTCCAGCGCCGTGCCCTTCGGCGACCTCCACGACGACGAGGCGCAGCTGGTCAAGGTCATGTTCGGCATCCCCAAGGTCACCAACGCCACCTTGCGCCGCTTCGCCGTGCGCTTCTTCAAGCCCACCAAGAGCCTGGTCTTCCCCTGGTACGGCGGCCGACTGGAGCCCAGCCTGCGCGGCGTCAAGCTGCTCTCCGCCACGGCCACCGTCACCGACGACAAAGACGGCTCGGAGCGGGTGGTGTACGCGGAGGCGACCGTCCCAAGGCCGTCGGGGTACCACAACCTGTTCGGGCTGGGGCTGGCGGGGCGCAAGGACCCGGAGGTGGTGCTGGTCGGGCGGGAGGTGGACGCCATGGCCGTCTCCCAGGCCACGGGGTTGCCGGCGGTGGCGTTGCCGAGGGGCGTGACCTGCTTGCCCCCCGCGCTGCTGCCCTACCTGGAGCAGTTCCGACGCGTCACGCTGTGGCTGGGAGGGGACATGCGCTCGTGGGAGGCTTCCAAGGTAACATTGTGTGTGTGTGTGGGGGTGTGTATTTACCTGTCTGTCTGTCACGTTGTGGTTGGGCAGCAGCAGAGAAATACGGAAGACAAGCATTTATGCATTTATTTATCATCTATCAGTCTGTTTGTGTACGTGTCTGTCACTTGTCGTGAAGGCCTCCATCAACTAAAAGCAGAACATTCGTTTGCGAAACCAGTAGACACATGTATAGATACCAGATCATCATGGTTATTCCCTCCATAGTTTGTTGTAAGCTGGCCCTGGTTTGTCCAGGTAACTGCCAGCCCACCGTGGACGCAACCTGTCTGTCTGTACCTTTACTATTATTCCTCTTTCAGGTCTTTGCTTGTAAACTCGGTCTGAAGCACTTCTCCCTGATTCGCCCAGGCCTCTGTACCTGTGCGTTTGTCCGCTGAACTGTTAACCTGTGCGTCTGTCTAGTAATAACCAAATCGTCATCACCATTTGCCTCTCAGGTGTTTGCACGTAAGCTGGGCCTGAAACGCTGCTCCCTGGTCCGCCCCGGCGACCACCAGCCCAGCGCAGCCGACGCCCTGGCGCAGGGCCGCAACCTGGCGCGCATCCTCAAGTCCTCCATCCCCGCCGCACACAAGTCCATCGTCTCCTTCAAGCAGCTGAGGGACGACGTGTTTGGCGAGCTGGCCAACACGGAGCAGGTGGCCGGGGTCAAGTGGAGCCGGTTTCCAGACCTGACCAAGATCCTGAAGGGACATCGCAAGGGCGAGCTCACCGTCTTCACCGGTCAGTATATTGGGGGGGATGATAAATCTGGTCAGAATGATAAATTAATGGTTAGAATGCCATCTAACCGTTAGATGAATGGATGGATAAGGAGAAAGAGAGCTTGCCAACAGAGAGCAGGTGGATGGAGGGATGGATGGATGGATGCATAGAGAGAGAGAACAAGAGAGAGGTATATAGCTAACTAGCTGGCCAACACGGAGCAGGTGGCCGGGGTCAAGTGGAGCCGGTTTCCAGACCTGACCAAGATCCTGAAAGGACACCGCAAGGGCAAGCTCACCGTCTTCACGGTGGTGGCTGGTCAGAATGATAAATGAATGGTTAGAATGCCATACCACAAGTTGAAACCCATGCATATGTGGGTATCGGGTTGGAGTAGTATCGTTATCGGTATCGGCAGATAACCAAATTTAGATATCGGGACCGGATCAGAAGTGACAAAAGGACCAAGATCTCGGGAAAAAAGGCTGAAGGGAAAAAAAGAAACTCAGGTACTGACAAGTCCAGGGCGGTGTGAGCATTACAACTGCATGTTGACATTGACTGAACTGGTCCTTTAACCTGCTTTACTCCTGAACCAGCATTTAGTATAGGCCCCTGGGCAGTGTGGTAATCCTCGGGGCAGCAGCCAATTTATTAACTGTGTGCGTGTGCTCCTGTGTGTATTCATCAGGTCCCACGGGCAGTGGCAAGACAACCTTCATCAGCGAGTACGCCCTGGACCTGTGCATGGGCGGCGTCAACACGCTGTGGGGCAGCTTCGAGATCAACAACGTGCGGCTGGCCAAGATCATGCTGACGCAGTTCGCCCAGCAGCGCTTCGAGGACAGCCTGCACGAGTACGACGCCTGGGCAGACCGCTTCGAGGAGCTGCCCCTGTACTTCATGACCTTCCACGGGCAGCAGAACATCAAGTGAGTGTGATGGCCGTTTGACCTTTAGCTGTAGCAGTAGTAGCAGTAGCAATAGCAGTAGTCGCAGTAGCAGTAGCAGTTGTAGTAGTTGTAGTGTATTCTCCTGATAAAAACTAAGTTACAGTTAAACTCTTCGAGGAGCTGCCGCTCTACTTCATGATCTTCCACGGCCAGCAAAACATCAAGTGAGTGTGATGACCGTTTGACCTTTAGCAGTAGCAGTTGTAGCAGTATTAGGAGTTGTAGTAGTTGTAGTAGTTGTAGTAGTAGTAGTTGTAGTGTATTCTCCTGATAGAAACTAAGTTAAAGTTAAACTCTTCGAGGAGCTGCCGCTCTACTTCATGACCTTCCACGGGCAGCAGAACATCAACTGTGAGGTCTTCCGCACACTGGCTCCGACAAAGTGCTGAGCACTGCTCCGTAAAAGTTTGATTCCATTGTTTTCAATAGAACCCTGCAGACTGGGGCAGATGTCCGCGGACATACGCGGATGTCGGATAGCAATTAGAGACAAGTTCTATTTTGTCGGCACCACCCATTGACTATCAATGCTACGTTCTGAAATTGGGTTTGGTGGTCAGAATTGTATCGGAAGTGAAAGTGCTACGCAGTGCTGTCGGAGCCGATGTGCCTGATGGTGACCTTCGAGCTTTAAAGGCGTGTACCACTATTTTTGGGGCTACTAAACTACTTTTAAAATAAATCGTTGTCCTGAGTTTGGTAAGGACGTAATTGGTTTTATTTTTCATTGTAGGTGCCGTCTCCTTTTAGGCTCTCTGTCGGAGGCAGTATGTAAAATTATACCAACCATCTAGATCAGGGGTACTCAATTAAAAGTCCCCGAGGGCCAGTTTTTCAAAATTCCTCCCTATAAAGGGCCGGGCCGGGCTGACACGACACGACCCCCACCAAAAAAAAATATTTAAAAAAAATAAAAAATGATAAGGCCTTTGTAATCACAAAACACACGCACTCACACCCACAGCAGATATTTAGTTTCCAGTGACAGGATGGGAGAACATTTCTCTCATAAAGGGCCTGCATTTTTCTGGAGCACTGTGGGGTGAGGTGCCTGCCTTGCTGTCATTGCCACCCACCCTTCAGTATTTTTTTTAAAATTACATAAGATTAGACATTCATAAACATTTATTTCTTAGTGAGAAAACCAATAAGCCTGAAGATAACACTTTTCAAACAAATGTTGCTTATTATGACTTTGTTTATGCAGCTCTCACATGCATAATGAGAATCAGATGCAATAATGGACCCAACAAAGAGGACACGTAGATAGGAGGACACCAGGTTTTGCCAACAAGAAAATGGCAAATTGATGCAATGTTGATTAAATGCAACAGCCAATAATAAATAATCAAGTTGCTCATAACTTTGTTTGAAATCTTATGAGGGGCTTAGCTTTCCAAACGAAGTATTTGGGGACTGTTTAAAAGTGTGAAAAGTTTATCAAGCAATTCGTTTTTAAGTAGGCTACCCCTAGTTAGCTGCCAGCAGAGCTCAAACACAATTTGCCTTAATTTGTGTTAGCAACTAGCTACAGCTAGTGCTAAACCAATTCGAAGTCCTAACCTAACACACTGTATGCAATGAAATGTGGACCATTACTTTCAAAAAACGAGGCAAAGAGAACTTTGTAAATAATTTATTTACAAGTTCTACCGTCCTTCCCTTCTGTAGTCTACCTTACAACAGCCTCTGCCACCCTCATAGTCACTTCTGTTTGGAGCCTGCACGCATCTTCCTAGCGTCTGTGGTGCGATTTCAAAATAAGAGCCGGCAGCGCGATCGGACCAAAAAAAAATTTTTTTTTTTTTTTTTAATTTTTCAAAATTATTCGAGGGCCACAAATAGATGCCCCGCGGGCCACAAGTGGCCCGCGGGCCGCTATTTGAGTATGGGGGATCTAGATGGTGGAGTAAGATCCGTGGTTTAAATGATGTGTGTGTTGTGATATCAGGGTGGTGCTGGACACCATGCAGCATGCTGTCTACCTGTATGACATCGGCCACGTCGTCATTGACAACCTGCAGTTCATGATGGGCCAGGAGCACCTGTCTGTGGACAAGTAAGCACCTACCCACATTTTGCTACTCACATGTTGTTTTTAAACTAGGTAGTTGTATTTCTTCAACCACAAATCAGTGTTTCAGTATTCCATCGTTTCAGTGACAAGTGCAACTTACAACAGGGTGAAAGCCACATTCTTGCTGCCCTAATGTATTCTCCTTGAATGCTGTGTTCATTTATTTGTTTTATTTTTTTGTAATTGAGGAGTGTGTCTTTAAATCTTTGTTGTTGTGTAACCAGATTTGCGGTGCAGGACCACATTATCGGGGCCTTCCGGAAGTTTGCCACCCACAGCAGCTGCCACGTGACCCTGATCATCCACCCCAGGAAAGAGGAGGACGACAAGGAGCTGCAGACCGCATCCATCTTCGGCACCGCCAAGGTCAGTCAAGGGCAACGCAGTCAGTTCAAGTGTTTGTTAAAGGTCATGCCTGAAAAGAAGTCACAGTTGAATATTCTTCAGATGAGTAAGCTGAAGCTGCAGACTGCCTCCAGTTTTGGCATAGCCATGGTCATTCAAGGGCAGCAGGGGTCAGTCAAGGTCATGCCTCAGGATAGTTCATAGCTGTGCCAAGAAATAATAGAACAACAATTAACTTGAAGTGCCAAGTGTTCTCCCACACATGTGTATGGTGTAAACAAGGCTTGTGGTGAACATGGCTTGTGGTCAGAAAGCCCAAAATCTCTCCTCTAAAGCCAGGCTCAAACTACACGACTAGCGATTTTGTGTTCGATTTTGGCGTCGGGGTGCACCGCACACTAGAAGAGAATTGCAACTGTCACTCTTATCGCTGCTCGCAACCACCGAAACAATGCCCGACGTTCTATTTCCAGTCGCAAATATCAAACACCGTTTGATTTCTACGGCTTGCGATCGGCGACTCTTTGAGCTGCCAAAGTTCTATCTTAGCACGCCGGCCACGACGAGGAAATCTTTCCCGACAATCGCTTGCGATGGTCCTGGGGGGTAACGTTCCAGCGATTGTCGTAAGGGGGGTTTTCAGCCGAGAATCGGGTCGACAATCGTGTAGTTTGAGCCAGGCTTAAAGAGATCTTTTCTATGTACAGTACATAAGTATCTTGAGTTTCTGAAAAATAATGACATTTGAGTTTGTCTCTCTTGTGTCTCCCTCCGTAGGCGAGCCAGGAGGCGGATAACGTGCTGATCCTGCAGGAGAAGAAGCTGGTGACGTGTCCCGGCCGTCGCTCGCTGCAGGTGGCCAAGAACCGCTTCGACGGCGACGTGGGCGTCTTCCCCCTGGAGTTCAACAAGAACTCCCTGACCTTCACCACCCCGCTCAAGGGCAAACGCAAGCTGCACCAGCACAAGGTCAAGGACAAGAGCGATGATGAGATGGATGGAGAGGGAGGAGGAGGAGGAGTGGTGGAAGAGGTGGTGGTGAAAAAGGAGAAGGGGGAGAAGGCGGCCAAGGCCCCAAAAGCAGCGAAGGCTGTGAAGGGAGCAGGGAAGAACAAGGGAGAGGCGAGCAGTGAAGGGAAGAACAGCCCGAAGGGAAACACAACTGTGTCGTAGAGATGGAAACGGGAAAGTCTCTTGCGCTCTAGCCTTCTTGGTGCTCCCAATCGCCAGGTCCGTAGACAATGGAAAGCAAACTGGTCCACTTCAGAACGAATAGTCCAGGAATGACTGGAGCACTTGTACTCAGATACCAGCATAACGACTGATGTTTCGACGCAGTGTGCCTTCTTACACTGTCAAAACATCGGTCATTGAGCTTGTCCCACAATAAAATGACAAACGGTACAGTATTCGAGAGCTGCAGTTGTCTGAGGTGGACCAGTTTGCTTTCCATGTGCTATAGACATGTCTGTGAAGACTGTCATCTCATGCTATAAAGAGCGGGTGAGGGCGAGAGATGAAAGACTGGGTGATGCCTGGTGGCGTAAACAGAGGGGGAAAAAACGGACAGAAAGAGCTAAAGAAAAAGAGAGAGATGGAGAGCGACTGAGAGATGACAGACTGAATGACTGCCTGGCGCCATAACCAGGGAGAATAATGGAGACTGACAGAAAGAGCTGAAGAAAGAACGAAAGGATGAGCGAGAGTGAGAGATGAAAGATCTATTGGTGCCATAACCAGAGAGAAACCAAAAAGAAACTAATCAACTGACTGAAAGGAACAAAGAAAAAAGAGAGAAAGGATGGATTTGGGGTGGGGGGGTCTGGTAAAACTAGGCTAGGGGGAGCCAAGCAAGACGGAAAACTGTATGGAAAGAGTGTAATAATGTGATGGGCAACACAATGCCAAGCAGTACTAACTAACGTGAAGTGTGGTCTTCAGTTCCCAAGTCTTAACAGTGCCAGTCACTGTTAGAATGCTTCAAGGAAAGTATTTGTCAATGTGAAACGCTGCTTTTCTTCAACCAGTTACTGATGTAACAACATCCCTCCCGATTTTTTTCACCCTTTCAAAATGGAAAAAGTGTTCAGTTGACCCAGCCATAGAAGAAGAAGCACTTATAAGCTATTAAAGCAAACATCAACGGGTAGCACTATACTTGACACTCAGTACAGTCATAAACATGAAATGACAGTGTTTTGAAAGTGTCATAAACATTGTGTCAATGTAGTAAAGTCTCATTAAGTGTCATTTGGCTATTGTCATGACAAATTGACATTGTTTGGGCTGGGCGGTCGCCTTAATAAAGGCTCCGCACACACACACACACACACACACACACACACACACACACACACACACACACACACACACACACACACACACACACACACACACACACACACACACACACACTACCCAGACAATGCCAACTTGTCATGACAATAGCCAAATTACATTTAATGACACTATTACATTCATGAAATTGATCACCTGTCCGTTCAGGTAAAGTGTTACCCAACAAAGACTGTAACATACTCATACTGGAGTTTACCAAAGCCTGATAAAATGATCACTTTTACAAATGTATTGTAATGTGATGAACAATGGCGGAAGAATTCCACAACGGGCCCAAGGGCAAAACACTGATAGGGCCCCTAATATAGTCTGCCAAGGTCACAATAGGGCCCCCACTATCAATACAGGAGGGCCCTGGGCCCAGGGGCAAATGCCCTGCTCGCCCCTCCTATAGCTCCGCCCCTGGTGATGAAGTTAAAATGAAGAGGAAATATAAAAGCCCCCAAGCCTTTGCTGCTTTCACAGCCGGGGCTTGCCAATATCAAGTATTGATCATGAAACGTTATGCAACGCAACTACTGTCCTTATAATAATACTGTATGTGTGTTTCGCCAGCCTCATGAATGTGATATGAACGTTAAATACTGTTCCAAGTGTGCAGCCGCAGAAGGCAGTGGACTTAACTAAGGCACATACTGTAAGTGTTCTTTGCAACCATGTCCGTTACGGTTTCTTTTTTTCTACAGTGTTAATAAATTTGTATGATAAGGAGACATTTTCTTCCAGATTTCTTTTTTTTATTTTGTTTTTATTTGTATTTTAGTATGTCCTTTTAGCTTATTTGGCAGGGACAATGCCATGCACATTATTACAAACATAAAATGGCAAGGCAAGTTTATAGCCAGATGATTAATTAGGATCCCCAAGTCCCTGGATTGTGTGTCTATATTGTTGATTTTGCAGAGCATAATTAACTGAATACCTTAGATAGCAAAGTAATGTACAGAAGGGTCAAAGACGTCCAACATGTCCTTCAGTGCAACGGATACTTTTGCTTACTGTACTGTTTTTTGAAATAATTTGTTTGGCTTGGCTTTCATGCATTCACTTTTCAAAAAAATGTTTTTCACAGTTACAGTAAGCAAAAGCATCTGTTAGCACTGAAGGACAGTGTCATGTTGGACGTCTTTGACCCAGAAGCGGTGCCATTGTCATACTGTTGGATAATCACAACTGCTATGACCACTTCAAGATCAATGTCACTTTGTGACCACTAGAGTGCAGTAAATGCCCCGGGAAAATGGGGTCTGCATATTTGAAATCACCCACCTTGCTTGAACAGGCAAAACTTGACAGGTAGGCCTACATCCTCTTAATTAGTGAGAAGCAGAACAATCACTCTTGATTGCACAGTCCAGACCAACACAAAAAAATAATTAAAGGTGCACTGAAACTGTGCTGTCTACTGCCAGATTTGATCTTTTCGTGAATATTTACTACATACTGAACTAAAATTTGCTAATATGACCAAAGTACAGTATGTTTTGCAGTTAAAAAATGTATATTTCTGGGAATTAAAAATGGTGGACAATGGAGAAGAACCTCCTTTTCTTGTATTAAAAGTGCAAGTATTCATGAAAAAGGTGACATTTGTGAATGGGCAGCATGATTTCTTGAAATAAAACTACTGAAGATAATGTTTATGAAGATAAGGTTATTGCACTATCTACAAAAAGCATCTTGGGTCATCATCATTGGCATCTATACATGGGTTCTGAATTTTTGTTTTCTCCTGACTGTGCGAAACTAACTGCGCACAACTCAACCTCTGGTTGTTGAAAACCACTACCACTGTCGATCAAAAAATTAGCTCACATGGTTGGCTGCCAGTGTCTTGCCCCTTCTCACAATATCGTGTTTACAAATACGGCGAACCCATGTATACCCCTCTGTGTTCACCTGCCCTGATAGGCCTCTCTATGTATTTCAAAATGTGTGTGCCCTCTTCAACACTGACAAGCAGATCTACTAACTGAGAAGCTGTTTACACGTATATGGACCTTTTTGAAAACTTCCGTGAACAGAGCTTTAGAATGCGCATGTAAAAAGTGTTTATTTTTATCCATATGTCGCTTTTACTCGTAAATGATTTTTTTTTTTAAATCCACATTTAAAAATGTCTGGATACGTGTAACCAGCACCTGAAGAGGATGAGAAAACCGCTCCACTCCACAAGCTCTGCGTTTGACACCTGCTGTGTTTCAGCCTGCCTGACCCCCGTAGACACAGTGACAGGTGTGGCTCATAATTAACTTTAGAGCACGCAGAGAGCCGTCAGTCATTAGCATTTAATAACATCAACAGGGAAATATAAACACACTTGGGCCTCCATGCCAAAACAGCAGACAGCAGTGTTTACTGTAGCCAAGAGGTGAGACAATGGAGGTTCCAAAGCCCTAACTCTACCCTTAACTACATACCGAAACAACAGAGGAATTGTGTACTGTACTGCCCTACAAAGGCTTAGTGCTGTAACTAATAATGCCTTCAAAGAAGTAAGGTATAAATGTCCGCAACACTGTCAATGCTCCCAGTTGTTTTAATGGCACGACGTTTCGGACCTTAGTCCTTCTTCAAGTGCAATGCCTTGAAAGCCTGGGTATTAGGTTGGATATTGTAGTTACAACAAATTTGACGGAACACATTTGGACCATAATAAGGCTTTGCCACCAGATAAAGGAGGTCCAATGAAGCCCATTTTCAGCCCAAAATCAATTTTGTTTGTCTGCACTTTGCCTCTGTCGGGCAGTGTAACTAAGAGGTGAGACAATAGGAATGTCAAACCCCAAGGTAAAGGATGAATGTCCGCAACACTGTTAATGGTCCCAGTTTTTATTGGCACGATATTTCGGGCCTCCTTCAAGTGCAACAAAGAACAGGTGTAAAGGGTGTGGTATAATAATGTCAAATCCTAGACTGAAAAGATGAAACAGGTGTCAGTCACCCTTATTTGATCCCTCATGAGGTCAGACGGTGATGACTACTACGACATACAAATATTTCATAACATCAACACAGGAATTGTAAACACAACCAAACACATACCAAAACAACAGGTGTTTCCTGTAGCCGAAAGGTGACACAGTGGAAATACCAAAGCCTTTAGATTAAATAAACAAAGGAGACAGAAACCACCACGTCACCCTTACTTGACAATTCCCCTGTGACATGGGTGGGGTTTTAATTCGAGGGCCACTTAAAATTGTATTAAGTCCTCCAAGGGCCGTACGATGAACACAAACCAGGGTTTCCCCCTTGCACTTTGACCTATATTGAAGATGGCCACTTTTACAACAGGCCCCAGCTTCACTAGGTCCCCTGAAAATATTACTTAATTGTATTGCAAATGTAATTTCTAACATTTCTGTACAAAGCGTGTCATATTTAATGTGAAACTGCACAACATTAAAATTCTATCGGGGGCTAGGTAAGACGGCCCCAAGGGCCATGAACGGCCCTCGAGACATAGGTTCCCCACCCCTGCCCTGTGAGGTCAAATAGTGGCTAGATATAAGCATCCGAAACATCTTGCTTCCTAAACCACTCTAACTCTTGCCTGTTTCAGGTAGTCTACTCTACAGGTAGGCCCTAGGCTACACAAGATGTTCAGTGACAGCTCCGTTCTGGCCTAGGTAAACGGGTACATAAAGCCGGACAAACTGGTTAGAACAGTTAGGGGCCACATACTTTTCTTCTCTTCACAGGCATAAAACGAATTGGTATTTGGTTTTCTGAGTGTGTGTGTGTGTGTGTGTGTGTGCGTGCGTGCGTGCGTGCGTTCGTGCGTGCGTGTGTGTGTGTGTACTGAAACCATGTGAGGTGATCTATGGTAAAGCATCCATCTCTCTCTCTCTCTCTCTCTCTCTCTCTCTCTCTCTCTCTCTCTCTCTCTCTCTCTCTCTCTCTCTCTCTCTCTCTCTCTCTGCCACCATAGGTAATGTGGGGTTAGTCACCACCCGACCACCCTAGAGTCTTGGTATACCATCCCCCCCTCCCCTACTGTATGCACTGTACTGTACTGTATTTACATACACCTTAAGGTCAGTGTTTATCCTGGTACAGGAGCTTCAGGCTTGAGGAGCTTACTTGCCCCACTGCTCTCTGCCATAATCTCATTGGCGACTAACTGGGCAATTATTTGTGTTGCGTCTGCACTGCTGTATTCACCTTTGGCCGGCATTGTCTGACAACAGTGTTGTTTTCACTTCACAGTCATAATACACTTCACTGTCTGCAACGCAAAGGGTTTGCATGAGGGCAAAGGTTTCAGAATGAGGCAAACGAAGGATAGAACTCTTCAGATTTTTTGTCTAGTTGTCCTAGTTGCTTCCTTCATTCATTTCTGGTTTATGTGGGATTCAGCTGTGCACCCAGTTTAAAAACTGTGAGAATCATTAGGCGATAGTGAGCGTGTGTCCACCACTTCTAAAGTAACAAGGTAACAGTAACAGCAAAGATTCTTTAATTCTAACAGAATGGACTGTCTCTGGTAACAGCATATACTATATCAAGAGGAAGCAGAGATGGCAACGTGGCCCCCTGCCCAATGCCAGGTGCATGTGGTGCAGGGCTTGACACTGGCACCTGCCAACCGGCCAAATGCTGGTAAAACATGGCTGTGGCTGGTAACAATTTCAGTGTCACTAGCCAATTTGGCAGGTAGCTTATTCTATAGTATATTCTGCACTTTGCCCCTTATGTATCAATTGTTTGTATTCAAGTTTAAGAAAAAGCTCAGTTACTCAGTTTCTATTTCTTTGTATCATCCCATGTAGAAAACCATGCACTCATCTTCTTGCTTTAAGCATATCATCTTCTGAGGTTAGATGTACAGCGTCATGATAAAAAAAAAAAATCTAATTTGTGGCTAGTAAAATAGCTGGATGACTAGGGACTCGGGAAAACCCCTAGCCACAGTGGCCAGCAAGCGAAAAAGTTAATGTCAAGCCCTGGTGGTGATGTGTCTTTGGTGACACCCACAGGGGAACCCAAAACAATGCGGGCGGACACACAAACAAACAGACAGACAGAGACAGATTAGCATGATTATCATTGACTTTCAAACCTCTTCGAGACTTGAAGAGCAGAAGGTGTTGCGCCATTTGGAGGGCAGAGCCTGGGTAGAGACAGAGAGACTAGGGTGCAGGTAATACAAATACAGCAGATTTTAGAGTGAGTTATACATTACCAGAATTGATCTTCATGTCTTTTAAGGAGCACATTAGGACAGCGCAGGGAAGCCCCCAGTTTTTACATAGGCCTAAATTACATAATACAACACGGGCAAATTAGGCCCAACGGGCTCTGCACTAGTAATTCATAAAAAAAAGAATGCCTTATACTGTAGGTCCTCACTGTGTGGGGCACAAGGAGGCAAAAACGACATAAGAAAACAACAATTGACTGGCGGGGATTTTTAGAATACAAAATGTACTAGACAAAGAGAGGACGAGAGAAGTGTGTGATGTTTATCTAATCTTTTGTCCTCTTGGCTAATGTCCATATGCCTCTCTGAAGCGCTATGGGGAGCTATGGCAATATAACACTTCAGACACGAGAGTTTGGAAACGTACAGTGTTCTCAATCTCAAACTGATTCAGTATCTGACTCCCCTGTTCTGTCGAGATGGACTACTTTCTTTCTTTTTTGTTTTGTTTTGTCTTTTAGACTTTATTCATGATAGGACAGTGAAGGTGGTGACAGGAAACGAGTGGGGAGAGAGAGAGCAAAGCCGACAAAGGACCCAGGCCGGGAATCGAACCCGGGTCAGACGCATGGCAGATGAGTGACCTACCGTTTGGCTACAGCAGGACCAAGAGATGTGTTACTCTCAGGGCTAGATTGGAACAACAAGAGGCAAGAGCATTTTGGTTCTAATTGCGGGACAGTCTCTAAGAAAATTCAAAAATACTAACAGCATTGGCCCACCAGGAAATGCCCTTTATTCCTGATTACCAGTCCAGGGCCTGCTATGTTGACTAGATGAGCTACCAGTAGTAGACTGTTAACATTAGCATTTTCTAACAGTGCTACTATAGGACATTTGGCTTGGTTGCTTAGCTTGATGGGTATATCTCAGTGATTCTCAAAGTGTGGTCCGGGGACCACTAGTGGTCCGCGACAGAGCTCAGGTGGTCCGCAAGGGCATTGCTACTTTTGCAAGACAAGCTAGCAGTAGGCTATATTTATACAAAATACATTATTACAAAGCCAAACATGTCTGAAGTCACATTTTCACCACAATAAGACAGGCTTGTAAATGTGAATAAAAAGTAAGTGTTAAATTAGCACCCCCCAACTGTCAATTCAGTTGACAGGTAGTCCCTGAACATTTTTGGGGGGGCAAAGAGGTCCTCAGTCTGAGAAAGTTTGAGAATCACTGGTATATCTCATACCGACCCACAACAACACACCCTATAGTTTTCGGGGAATGTTCTCTCTCTCTCCTCTCCTCCCCTATCCATTATCCTTTTATCTAAACAATGTGAAAGGAATGACTTCCTACAAAGTGTCAAGGTATCCTACTGAGTGCTTTCTGCACAAGAAAATAAATACATCTCTCCTTCTCTTGCCTCATGTTTATCATGGCTACTTTCCAGGGAAATGTACCCTGATCTGATCCAATGTCTCTCTCCCCCCTTTCCAGCTTCACATCAGGTTATTGTTTCTCAACTGGGGTGGTAAAGCCCCCCAGGGGGTGTTGGGGAGCTCTAGGGGGGCGTTGAGAAGGATATAGCAGAGAGGGGGAGGTGCTTAGTTGCCATTGGGGGGCATTAGTCCAATTTCTTAAAACTAAGGAGGTGTTATCATCATGAGGTCAAGGGGGCGTTGGGATGCTTATGACAAGGCCAAGGGGGCATTTGTTCAAAAAAGGTTGAGATCCACTGCTTCAGGTTATTCTACATAGGACAATTAAACTACTCTGGATCCAATCAGGGGTGCATTTCTCGAAACCATAGTTGCTAACTTCATTAGCTACTTTGTTGTTTGCAATGCAATTTCCCATCTGCAACTATCCAACTTGCTAGCTAACAACTATGCTTTCAAGAAACACACTGGTCTCTGGGGCAATAAACAGTATAACATGCACTTTGGGCTGGGACCAAAACACTCAGATGTTAAGTGTCTAAGTGTTGAATTAACACTGTATTTTTTACTGTGTAACTATTGCAAAACAGTTATGTAGGCTATCTTCTAGCGTACAACATCATAAGGTATCTTTTTGCTTCCCTTTTGTCTTGAAAGTGAGTGCTGTATGTGATGGTACACATTTGTACCCTGCCGATCATAAGACTTTATAGAAGGTAGGCCTGCATTATATTAAAAACTGATTAATCCGCAAAGGGTGTTATCGAAATGCCCCAGTGTCGAGCTTTGTGTCCATTTACGTCAATGGTTCTCAACCTTTCTTGAACAATGCCCCCTTGACCTCATAAGCCTGCCAATGCCCCCCTTAGTATTGATAGATAAAATGAGAACTAAGCCCCGCCCCCACTCAGCTGTATCCTTCTCAACACTCCCCAACACCCCCTGGGGGGCTGTACCGCCCCCGTTGAGAAACACTAATTTGCGTAGATATAAACTGGCACTACAGTATTTATATATCACTCTTAATTTTCGCCACAACATTCTAATATGGAACGGGATGCTGCTTTACATTCCACACATCCTGCTGTGACATCATCAGATGACATTTCTAGAACTAACCAGATCAGAAACAAGAAGAACAGCTAGTGGACTGCCATTCAAACGGTTTTGTTTCTGCCTCTGGCAATTGTATTTTAGGCCTATCTTAAAGTTCAAATCTATTCATGTATGAAAATGGCTAAGTGCACTTAGGAGTCTGCAGATTTTTACAGACACATTTGAGTTTCACACATTAATGATTTAACGTGTGATTAAACTATTTATTATATTTATTATTATAGGAACGGAGTAGGCCTACACAGCAAGAATCCACTTCAAATGTTTTTTTTTAAGATGCAAAGTGAATATTTGCATTTTAACATGCAAACACACACACACACACACACACACACACACACACACACACACACACACACACACACACACACACACACACACACACACACACACACACACACACACACACACACACACACACACACACACACACACACACACACACACACACACACACTGTGCTGTTCAAAAAGCTGTTCAATGCACACAACAAGAGACTCTTGAGGCACTCTGGAGGGTATGGTCTTATTTAAACGCATGCCTTTGATGTAATAATAACACAGAAAACCTGTTCAGAAATCCTTTTTCTGTCACTGTCTGACACCCTCTTTTTTCCTGCAGGCTACCTCCACTTCATTGTATGGTATGTGCAGCAGACTTTCCATACGAACTGCTTTGCATGTTGTTAACCTACTTTGCTTTGCTCTATTTCCTCCACCTTGTCAAAGTGTACTAATGTGAGCTTACAGAGAGAATGTGCGAAATCTGTCACACACTAGTCAAACAAGTTGTAGGTGTGGTAGACTATATATCACAGAGGTAATGCTTTTAGGTAGACCTACTTTTGTAATATAATGTTAATCATAATCAAGTCAATGTCGTTAGACTGCTGCTGTTAAAATCTTATGTATAGCTTTTAACTTTTGAAAAATTGGGACCTACTGTAGCCTTTAACTGTTTTCTCTCTCTCCTCCGCCATGGGAACACTGCTACGCACTGCTGTACTAAATGTCTAGGCCAATCGCTGAGTGGCTGTCACATCTGTACAAGGCTTCGGGAGGGAGGTTTACTAACATTCTACCACCTAACTCTGGGGTGCTTTTCTCGACAATATTGTTGCTAACTAGGTTAGCAACTCACTCGGTTGCAATGAATTTTCCCATTGAAAACCTAGGAAGTTGCTAACTGGTTAGCAACAATAATTTCGAGAAATGTGTCCAGGTAGTTGGCATACTCTATACACTGGCAGGCATGGGACATATTTGTCCTGGACACAAATGGCATTCCAATTTTCCTCGCAGAGCTTGGCTGAGATAATCTGCCCTCTGATGTTCTGCAATGTTTCCCTAATCTCAAAGTCAAAAAGCTGCTGTTATCATTGTTGGCCATTAGTAAGTGAAGATTTTCTTGCACACCTCCTTGGTCAGGTGCGTAGGAGTGGAACCCCAAAGTCACCAACGTTAGATCAAAGAAAGCTCCCGCACACTGTTCACATTTGCATGGTTTAATGCAACGTTTCGGTCTACTGAAGGTCAGTAGACCGAAACGTTGCATTAAACCATGCAAATGTGAACAGTGTGCGGGAGCTTTCTTTGATCATTGTTGGCCAGCCATTTGGGCAGATTTAACGTAGGCTATGTGCTCGTTTCAGCTTTTCATGGGTTTCTCAATCTTTAGATAGCCTAGTATTTTAAATACCCTACTTCAGATTGACCCAAAAAACACCCCCGCCAACCACACACACACACACACACTATAAAATGAATAGATGTACTACAGCAGGTGTCCCCAAACTAAGGCCTGGGGGCCGGATGCGGCCCGCCATGCCCCTTTGACCGGCCCTCCACCTCTCTGCACCTCACCATTTGAACTGCCCCAAAGAAGCAATCCTATCTTGTCTTGATAGTTTCTCATCTCACTGTTGTATAAACAGGCCTAACATTTCTATTGTATCACTCATAAACTGTCAATCACCATATTTTTCTAACCTTTCCTTGGAATTTTTATATGGTTATTAGAAATCAAAAGGAATACCTGTGGTATTTCAAATTGAAAACATGTGAAGTAGGCTACTCAAATCACTTGTAATGATGAACTACTTTGTGCTAGAAATGATTATTATAACAGGCAGTGGCCTAGTAGTATAAAGCCCACATGATTGATCCCGGCCCCTGATCACAGTCAGGAACGATAATGTGGCCCCCCAGAGAAAAAAGTTTGGGGACCCCTGTACTACAGTTTGTAGGCTACATCTCATGCATGATATAGTCTGCGATAGCCAGGCTAACGTATAAGAAATGTCACCAAATGACGTAGGGCATAGCACACGTTTTCTTGCATGGCTACAAATGACATTCCACTTTTCTTTCCTTTTTTGTTAAAGTATTTTTAGGACTTTTCAAGCCTTTATTAATTTATACGAGACAGGGCAGTAGAGGAGAGACAGCAAGTGAGTTGGGAAAGACGGGGGAAGCGTCGGCAAAGGACCCGGGCCGGGGCCGGGAATCGAACCCAGGTGAGCCTTGTAGCAGGCCGAGTGCCAACATTCCAGTTTTCTGTGTGGAATTTGGCTGAGCCTCGTCCCTAATCGCTCACTCCTGCTATTACAGGTGTTATCATGGTGCAGTCATTACCCTTCTGGGCTGAGACTTCAGGGCTGGACTGGTCATCTGGCTTACAGGGTGTTTTCCTGCTGGGGGCCGACAGTCCCCAGGGGCCGGTACAGTGTTTGTTGTTGTTTTCCCGGGGATTGGCCCACAATTTAGAGAAAGAGGCCCAGGGCCGGATTAATGCACAGGCTAGATATGGCTGCAGCCCAGGGCCCCCACCTTCCAGGGGGCCCCCTGATTGGCCAAAAGTGAAAAATTGCAGAATTGTGACTAGATGCAATATTGAAAAAATATATAGTTTTTATTCAATACTGTTGGTAGACATATTATCCTCAATCTCTAGCCCGTAATTATGACACTATCTATGGACATTTGTGGCGAAATTTGCCTTCTGGGGGGCCTCACAGCAACCTGTAGCCTAGGGGCCCCATGCCATCTTAATCCGGCTCTGAAGAGGCCCATTGGTCCATCATCAATACACAGGACAGTGGATACATCCAGTCACGATTATAGTGTGAAAGTTGCCTGTTTATGTGTTAAGGGCCGTTCTAAACAAAACAAAAAACACCCGGGCCATTTTTCGTTCCTAGTTCATTCCTGACTGAGACTTCAGAGGTCATAGTTTCCCAGGTCTGTCTGTGCTGATAACAACAGACGCTTATCAAGACGCTTATCGAGAGGCAGATTGGCAAACTCGCACACCGTACTGCAGAGAGACCTGCTGGAACACACTGTATACACACACACACATACATGCATGCACGCACACACACACAGACACACACACACAGACACACACACACCGTGACACACACACACACACCGTGACACACACACACCGTGACACACACACCATGACACACACACCGTGACACACACACACACACACACACACCGTGACACACACACACACACACACACACACACACACACACACACACACACACACACACACACACCGTGACACACACACACACACACACACAACTAGAACATTTTAACCTCTATCACCTATCTGTCTGTGGAAAATCATGTAGGGCTGATAGGGTGCAATCACCATTCTTAGACACGCACGCACGCACGCACGCACGCACACACACACACACACACACACACACACACACACCCACACACACACACAGGCACGCACACACACACACACACACACACACACACACACACACACACACACACACACACACACACACACACACACACACACAATATGCACACACACAATATGGACGTCACAAACACACCTTCATGCACACACAGGTTCCCAATGGAGTAACTGCCAGACGGTTGTTGCATCAGTTCAATGCATTTTGGTTACTGAATCATTTTATTTCCTTAGGGTTATATATAAACATGTAGAACTCTATCCTCATTGAAAGTAACTGTATATCATGCGGCAGTATACTGTATCTTTGCATGTCACAAACAATCCCCTTATGTTCTTGTAGCATTGTATCGGCATAGGCTATATCATTTATTAGCGTTACCAGATGCACATAAATTGCAATCCATAAATTCAAAATGACTTCTTCAAGATTCATGATTCAAGATTCTTTTTCTTCGTCCAGAGGGAAATTTGTCTTGGACATATGGGTGGTTGACGTTTAAGGGCGTAACGCCAAAAAAAAAAAGTTTTTCCGATTCCTGAAAACATTGATTGAAAAAAAATGAAAAAGAAAAGCACTTCCGTGGAATTTCTCCTAATTTTTGCCATTTCTGAGAAAATGTGTCCTACTTCAACACATTGCATAGGCATGTCACACCGTAGGAAAATGAAGTCGCACCACAGGAAATTCACTGCATTATGGCCATTTTAATCCTTTTGTGTACATGACTGACATCTGAGCTCACACTAACTTGATAATGATATTGTGTTTGATCTTAATATGTGTTTTCATTTATAAAAAAACTTTTTTTCCTTCTATAAGAGCTGTCACACCACAGGACGCCATAAAATGAACCTAAGCTCCTCCTACTCAAGCGAGTAGGTCGCTTTTCTGCTTTGCTCCTGCCTAACTTCAATTTCTTTACTTTCTTTTCACACTATATCTTGGATTTTATTTGCCATCAGTTATACACAGTTTTTAACAAGTTTAGAGAAGAACAACAGAGGATTTTATTCATACATACATTAGTGTTTTTCACAAGAGAACCTAGAAGTCAAAACAATTGCTGAGCTGAAACAATAACAAAATGCGACAACGACAGTCCAAAAAATGGATACTGCTGGAACAACGGATTTCTGCCCTGGAATCCTTACTGGGTGATCGCCTATCAAAGACTGAAGGAAGTCCTGAAACAGGTGCCGCTAGTGCAAAAGCGGACCAACGACTGGCCGGTGTGACATATGTGACGCTGGACGAAACACCTGGCAAAAGCTTCGCAAAGCAAAATGTGAGTAGAGACTACTGGGAAAGCAAAGGGGCTCGACCCAAAAACAGAGATAAAATACTTACTTCAACACCAGTGCAGTCTGCTGCTGCCAGACCAACATTTTCAGGGCAGCCCATAAAACTTCAAAATCGATTTGAGTGCCTTGAACAATTGGAACCAGTTGCTCCCAAAATAAAAACTGAACGTACACCGCATTGGAACAACAAGAACAAAGCTAGACGGCAGCTGCCTGCCTCTCCTACAACACTTGTTGTTGGTGATCTCAGTGTAAAAAATGTCGAAAATTGAACTTTTAAAGTGTCCTGCCTGCCCCATGCATCCGTACGTGAGACCAAGGATAGTATCCCACAATTGGTGTCTGATCACAGATCTATTGATCGCCTTGTTGTTCACTGTGGGGCAGCGGATCTGTTCAAAGAGCAAATAATTGTCAGAAAGGATTTTAATGACTTATTTTCAACTCTAAAAGATCTGAAAATTCCATCCTTCATCAGCGGGCCAATACCAGCACCCTGCTATCGCGATTTTGCGTTCTCCAGATTAAATTCTTTAAACACATGGCTGTCAAGGACATGCAGATCCAACGGTATCAGCTTTGTTGACAACTTTGACCGTTTCTGGAGACGCTCTGTACTCTTAAAAAAAAACAGTGCAGAACTGAGTTGGACCGGCGCCAAAGTGTTGACAGACCAGTTTGTTTACAGCATTGAGACCTTGGGCGCTGATAAGCGACCTGTATCTGTATCCACTCAGACACATGGGCATTTCAACAAGCCCTCTGTCCCTGCTAGTGTGCAAACTGAGCCACAGACTGGCGAAAGCACACACACAGATGACGTAGCTGCTCATGTGGAAAGAAACGACATGACTGACCCACCAACACACAGAACTCGCCACAAACTGAACCAGCTTTCGGAACAGCTGGAAGACCTGTCACAGAAACTGGCAGCAAACCGCTCGCCGGAGATCAAGTGTTCACCTCCTTGTCGGACTGGCAAAGTGCCATCGGCATCACCAATTCCACCTCCCAGGTCTGCCAAAAAGCGACTGTCAACACAGGAAATAGGAAATGTGGTTTCCTCAAAACCAAACTCACCCCCCAGATGTGGCGAAACGCAGCCACCAGCATCAAGCCCTGGCAACGGCGACAAAATGCAATCACCAATGGAATCACAACCTTCCCGGAACGACGAAACATCATCTCCATCTCCCAGACTGAGATTTCCAGCAACTATGGCGAGACTACTCCCCTTTGCCAGATCTACCTTTTCTACCCCCAGACATTCCTACCAAGCCTCCTATGCGGATATTTCTCAAGGTCAACCTCATTATACCCCAAAATCTGAAAGAATACTTCCATCCACGACTGCACCCAAAAAAGGCAGAGCCCCACCACCACCTGTCTGTGCTCTGGAGTACAATAGTATCAGTGATGATGACCTTGTTGAAAGCACAGTCTGATATCAACTGGGTCCCTACCCACATAGTAACAGTGGTTTTGAAAATAAGCAGATAAGGGGACCCGTGGACAATCTTATTCCAGTTCTAACAACCAAGCAAAGCCTCTTGAGGACACGTAGGCCTATACATTACCCCAAGAAGGCAAACATGGAATATCTCAGTGCTGTCCCAAAAAAACTCACTCAAAATACCACAGTGGAAATGCCTCCAATGCTCAATGTTAAATTAGCTTTACAGAATGCCAGGTCTCTAAGGAACAAGCCTTTTATTGTCAATGAGTTTATCTGTACCCACAACCTTGATTTTTTATTTTTAACTGAAACATGGCTGGAAAAATCCACTAGTTCTATCACACTTATAGAAGCAACCCCGCCTCACTTTCATTTCATTAGTACAGAAAGGCAGAATAAACAGGGAGGGGGGATAGCAATTATTTTCAAGGCACTGTTTCAATGTCAAAAGACAGCACTAGGTGAATTTTCATCTTTTGAATACTTAGCTGCAGTTCTAAAATGTTCTTCCGACATACTGTTATTAACTATCTACAGACCTCCAAGACTTTCTGCACCACTCTTCTTAGAGGAATTTGGTGAGCTGTTGTCGAATGTTTGTGTGGACTATGATAGCCTTTTTATAACAGGCGACTTCAATTTTCACGTAAACGACTTAGAGAATGTCTATGCTAAGGAATTTTTAAGTCTTATTGACATTTTTAGCCTTACACAGCATGTAACAGGACCAACACACAACCAAGGTCACACTCTAGACCTAATAATAACAAAAGGCCTCAATGCTTGTGCTAGTGTCAAAGACTATGGCTTTTCTGACCATTACTGCATTTTTTCTGATGTTTCTATGTACCCTCATGTTCAAAAGGAATCTGTTACAGTCAAAAAACGTATAATCAACTGTGAGACAGCCTCACTCTTTCAGCAAGCACTTTCAGAGATCCAAAGTCAAACTTCAGAGAATGCTGATGATCTCATGGTTAATTTTAATGCAAGGATGACCCATATTATGGATGTTATTGCCCCCGAAAAAATCAAAACAGTGGGACATAAAAAAGCCCCTTGGAGAATGAATCCCACAGTTATATTGCTAAAGCAAGAATGCAGGAGGGCTGAAAGACAGTGGCGTAAATCCAAACTTGAAGTCCACTACCAAATCTATAAACACACACTCTCGAAATACAACCAAGAAATTTCTAAAGCTAGACAATCTTTTTTCTCTGACATAATTAACAGAAATATTAATAATGCACGCGTCCTGTTTGGCACTGTGGAAAAGCTAGCAAGGCCCCCAAATCAAATGCCCTCTGAGTTCCTCTCAGTCAGCAAATGCAATGAGTTTGCATCCTTTTTCAAAGGTAAGATTGAAAAAATACGTACAAACATACTCACACATGTGCAACCGACCCAAGATTCGGACCAACTTGTTACGGTGAAGTTAAATCCTAACCTCATGAGAAATTTTAATTTAGTTGATGTGGACATTCTTAATAGAACGGTACAAAGTCTTAGCTCCTCTACATCTGACTTAGATATTCTACCAACAGCCTTCTTCAAATCCATCTTACACCTAATATCACCAGATGTACTTCAGATCATCAACACCTCACTACAAACAGGCATATTCCCAGGCTGTCTGAAAGAAGCAGTTGTGAAACCCTACTGAAAAAGAACAACCTGGATGTACTGGTACTAAACAACTATAGGCCCATATCCAATCTACCATTTATGGGTAAAATAATAGAGAAAATTGTTTTTAACCAATTAACTGCCTTTTTAATGTCTAATAGCTATTTTGATAAGTTTCAATCTGGTTTCCGTGCCTACCACAGCACTGAAACAGCTCTTATCAAAGTTATGAATGACATAAGATTGAATTCTGATGCTGGCAAATCATCCGTCTTGGTACTTCTTGATTTGAGTGCTGCTTTCGACACAGTTAATCATTCTATACTACTACATAGACTGGAACACTGGGTTGGCTTTACGGGCATAGTGATCGACTGGTTAAAATCGTACTTACAACAAAGAAGTTTTTTTGTCGCCATTGGAAGACATACTTCATCACCAATGTCTCTGGATTGTGGGGTCCCCCAGGGCTCCATTCTGGGACCACTACTGTTCAATCTGTATATGTTGCCACTGGGACACATTATCGAGAATAACTCCATAAATTACCATAGCTATGCGGATGATACCCAGCTCTACTTATCTATGTCCCCCAATGACTACACCCCCCTTGAATCACTCTATCATTGCATGGACCAAATTAACAAATGGATGTCTCACAATTTCCTCCAGCTGAACACAGAAAAACTGAAGTAATTATATTTGGGAAAAGAGAGGAGAGACAAAAGATTGCTACTATCCTTGAAACGAAGGGACTGAAACCAAGGGAAACAGTTAAAAATCTTGGGGTCCTCATTGACAGTGACCTAAATTTCAACAGTCACATGAAAGCTATTACTAAGTCTGCATTTTATCACATAAAAAACGTCTCTAAATTTAGGGGCCTGATGTCTAAACATGATCTGGAGAAGCTAATACATGCCTTCATTTCTAGTAAAGTCGATTACTGTAACAGTCTGTTTACTGGCCTCCCAAATAAGACCATTAAACAGCTTCAACTGGTACAAAATGCAGCTGCAAGGGTTCTTACAAAGACAAGGAAGTTTGACCACATTACTCCAATTTTAAGATCGCTGCATTGGCTCCCAGTAAGCTACAGAATTGATTTTAAGGCAATGCTACTTGTATTTAAATCATTAAATGGAATGGGACCCACATATCTACTGGATATGTTTCAGCTGTATGCACCGGCCAGGTCACTAAGGTCAACGGAGAAGAATTTGCTGGTGATTCCAAAAGTCAAAACAAAATGTGGAGAGGCAGCCTTTAGCTTCTATGCTTCAAAGCTTTGGAACCAGCTTCCAGATGACGTAAAAAATGCACCCACTATTGATAGCTTTAAATCTAGACTCAAGACAAAGCTGTTCTCAGATGCTTTCTTAAATTATTGAATGAAAAGACGGTAAAATAAGAGAAGTAAATTAGTAAAATAAGAATTGTTTTTCAAGGTTTTATGTTTATTTATGTTTTATTTTATTATTATTTTTACCTTATGTTTTATCTTAATGTTTTAAATGTTTTTTTGACTCTAATTCATTTCCCTGTTTTCCTTTCATTTACATTTGTTAACTTTGTGAAGCACATTGAGTTGCACCTGTGTATGAAATGCGCTATATAAATAAACTTGCCTTGCCTTGCCTTGCCTAAGCATTGCATGACAGAAACATTGCAATATGAAGACATATTAAGAGGTTAATTGTCACCTTAAACATCCACAGCACTCTCCAATAACTGAGGTACTGACTGGTTAGGAGCCAGTCTTTAAGACCCTTGTAGTTGGCCTTGCAGCTGCCCGTTCACAAACATTGACATACATGTCACCCCACAGGACGCAATTTGTGTTACGAAATTGAACTTGTAGTTAATATTACTCTCTTGAGTTTTTTTCACATTCACATATCTTAATATAAAGTTAATATTTATGCAATCATGCCAAATGCTTCATACATTATTCAAAATGTTGTTGGTTAATTTATATATATATATTATATTCCAGGTTTCATTAATGTTACAGTCACACCGCAGGATATTTGACATACAAACCTTTACATAAATCTTAACAAAAATGTATCTTCTCATCTAAGACTAATTTGAAACATAATGTATCACATCTTCTTTCATTGACATTTGTTTTTTTAAAGGAAAAGTATCAGTTTTGTAGGTTTTTAACCAATGTTGTGAAAAAACAAGGCGTCTCGTCTCCCACCCATATACAGTACATAGCTGCCACATAACACACAACACATGACATAAAAAATCCCAACAACAACAACAACAACAACAAAAAGCACACACACACACACAAACAGACATAAAGTCCATAAAGATGCATGAAGTGCATACTTGAAGTGCATACCTAGTACAGCCTCCTACAATCTCACATTCTTATGAGTAGTACATATGGAAAACAAACTGGCCACCTGCCTGTGTACTGTACTACATCATCACACTATGACACAAAGGGCTGGGTAAAATAATCAAATTAATCGATAATCAATCGATATCATTTAAAATTCACATAATCGATTCACAGGGCACAAAATCGATTTTTTTGTTCTTTTCATGTCATGAAAATAGGTGCCCACGAGGGTGCAGGGCCCACCAGTGAGTCAGTTCTGCGGCTTGATGGGCCCCTTGAAGCCAAAAGTGCCTGGGCCCTATTTCTCCCCCAGTCCAGCCATGCTTCTTGGCACAGATCCACACACTAGCTGCTGTCTAAGAGCCATACGTTACATAAGGACCTAAGTTAAACTCATGGTGATACTGTGCTATATAAATACACGTTCGAGTACCATTCTAGAAGAACTAGGAAAGATCCTTACTCCTCAAAGGGTTACATTTCAACTGGGTTACTTATTGGGATCTGTCTATGGGTGTTTGTGGGGATGGGGAGTTTGTTTGCTTGCTTGTTTATGTATGGGGGTATCAAGCACTTAATAGCACTTTGACTGGAGGTCAACTACTGAATGTTGTTGTTGCTCCGTGCAAAATGTTGTTTCCTTCTTTCACTTACAGTGAATCTCTTGAACTTGAAACCGGGAAATGAGGGTTTGGATGTGCTTTGCTGCTCTATTCATCTGTAGTGTTTGTGAAAAACCTTGAGGACAGTGGTGAAGTCTACATTTTTGTGGTGGGTATATACTGTATATATTTGTGCTATTCTAAATAATGAATCGATCCATTTTTTGGTGGTTATACTGAAATCCCAGAAATTTTTGATTGGCTATAGGGCCTACTGTGTATACCTGTGTTTTACGTAGACTACACCACTGCTTGAGGACTTTGAAGAGGCAATTTTGCAGAAGGACGTGTGTGTATTGTGGTTGGTATCTTAAGGAGTTTGATGTGTACTGGCCCGTGAAAGTCACTCTCCCACGAAGACTGCGACTGCTTCCTTGGGTTGTTTGTGGGTGTTTTTCGAACGCTTGCTGCAAAGCTGAGGGAAATGAAAAACGCTTGCAAATGTTTGTCTTTGTTCATTTAAATGCACTTTTAAAAGACGTGTTTATCCTATCTTGAGGTCTGTGGATTGGTGCGCACACACGCGCGCGCACACACACACACACACACACACACACACACACACACACACACACACACACACACACACACACACACACACACACACACACATACACACACACACACACACACACACACACACACACACACACACACACACACACACACACTGAGCACACTCACACACTCACACACCGAGCACACACACACACACACACACACACACACACACACACACACACACACACACACACACACACACACACACACACACACACACACACACACACACACACACACACACACACACAGAGTTCTGGAGTGGGTCTTGACTGGATGTCTCTTCATGTCCTTCTGCCTCCACAGCTGAGACTCACGTGGGGCTGACATGCATGACCCATATTAGCTGAAACACACACACACACACACACACACACACACACACACACACACACACACACACACACACACTAGGACATGCACGCACGCACACACACACTAGGACATGCATGCACGCGCACACACGCGCACAAACACACACTATCACACAAACTGCCACACAGCTCCAGCCCATGTACATGTACACACACACGCACAGGCACAGGCACACGCACACGCACACACACACACTCAAGCGCAGCTCCATACACACACAGACCACAAGGAGATGAGAGACCCACATAAACAAATGCGAGAACACACACACACACACACACACACACACACACACACACACACACACACACACACACACACACACACACACACACACACACACACACACACACACACACACTACCCCCCCCCACACACACACACACACACTACCCCACACACTGCCACACATTCACACTCCAATATACCTGTACGTACATTGTACAATGTGAGCCTCAAATATCTGACAAGGTTAACATCCATAACCGAGCAGGAAGCTGCACTGTAGTTGGAGGGAAAGTTTAGCCTTTGTGATAATTGTTACATAACTTTAGACAATTCCTTCTGCAGTGGCGATAGAAGAGCTTTTGGATTGTCAACTTCCTGTTTCCTGTTCCATCTGCTTCTGGGGTCTTTGGCCTCGGCCCGAGGAGAACACACACGCACGCACACACGCACGCACGCGCACACACGCACACACACACACACACACACACACACACACACACACACACACACACACACACACGTGCACACACACACACACACACACACACACACACACACACACACACACACACACACACACACACACACACACACACACACACACACACACACACACACACACACACACACACACACTATCCTGTAAGACACAACTGTGCTGCCCAAAGATGGATTATTGCACAGGCTAACTGGGCCTAGACCCAGGGGCCCAGGGGCCAAGAACCAAAATGGACCTGAATTTCCTCATTCATATTGAATTAAAGGATTTATCCGGAGTTGGAACAAGTTTGCCTCATGTTTGCATGTTTGGGATGAAATACAGTCACTCTACAGCTAAATCAAGGCAAAAGGATGCGTTTTGAGAAAGTTTGATAATATCACGTTAGCCTCGTTAGCCATATCAGCTATGCAATATGATAGAATGGGGGCATCATATCTCGGCGGTTACACACATTTCAAAAACACAACATTTTAAAGTCTTGCACAGTTCAAAACAATGTCACACGTACCTCGTAATATGTTGAGGGTATCCACACATAAACCGAAGTGTCCAAAGCCCTTCATGTATTCTTGAAAGGTCTGCAGAATGTGGATAAATCCTTTAATGCCACACTTTTAACAGCTGTATTATTTTCTTATTTTCTTGTGGACAAATCCCCACCCCAAACCCCCAGCATAAGGTCTCTAACATCTGACCCACCTAAAAACCTGAATCTTTTTGTAAAACTAGCAACAGGCATGGAGGGGGCCCTTTCTTGTTGTCTGGCCCAGGGCCCCATGGAGTCATAATCCGTCCCTGTTGCTCTCCCATCTGCCCTGGGCCCTGACACCAACTCTGCTCTATGGTCATCCTTGCTGGAGCCAGACACACACACACACGCGCGCATGCACGCATGCACGCACGCACACACACACACACACACACACACACACACACACACACACACACACACACGCACACACGCACACACACACACACACGCACACACGCACACACGCACACACACACACACACACACACACACACACACACACACACACACACACACACACACACACGCACACACACACACACGCACACACACACACATTATTATTACACAACGCACATATGCAAACCCCCCCCCCTCCCCACCTGCCCATCACAAACCCACAACATGCCTCTGCATTCTGTGTTTGTCTGGTTGCCCAACACTTTGCTCCCCCCGCAGGTAGAGTTACGTACTGCTGTGCAGAACTGTTCATGTTACAGTACAATTGAAGGACGCAGCTCAGTATCATAGCAGTACACTCACTGTGAGAACACCCCATGGAGAGAGAGAGAGAGAGAGAGAGAGAGA
>NC_085873.1:38591042-38596042 GCF_034702125.1 Engraulis encrasicolus | reverse complement strand
TCTGGTATGGTCCCCAGATAGAGGAACAGCACGTCTGCCGGGTTCCCTCTGGTGGGTGTGGCCAGGGGGGCTGTAAAACTGGCACCCCAAAAATGGGCTAGATCAGTTGGTGAGGTTACCACTTGGAACCTGTTGTAAATTGTTCATCATAGTCCCCTGATAGAGAAATGACCACTGCCAGACATTTTTAGTGGTGGGTTACCCCCGGCAGACGCCCCCGTATGATGACACTCCCAAAAATGGGCTAGATCAGTTGGTGAGGTTACCACTTGGAACCTGTTGTAAATTGTTTGAGATGGTCCCCTGATTGAGGAATGGCCACTGCCAGACGTTTTTGATGGTGGGCGGGGCTTGCCAGACAACATTAATTGGGGCGTAAAAAATGGGCTAGATCAGCTGGTGAGGTTACCTCTTGAAACCTATCATGAATTGTTCATCATATTCCCCTGATAGAGAAATGACCACTGGCAGACATTTTCAGTGGTGGGGGACCCCCGCCAGACGCCCCAATATGATGACACCCCCCAATATAGGCAAGGTCATTCACATAAGGTTTGAACCAGACATGGTACAAAAGACAAACGGCACACCACTTTTTTTTGATAATTCCAACGTGGGGAATTGATTGGAAGGGTCAACATGTTCATAGAAACTTGTTGTGGGTACTTTTTAGGAAAAAAATGACTTTTCTTTAACAAATATTACAAATCCGGGCAGGAACCAGTGTGTAGGCTTTCAAAATCAATGCAAAGATGACGTGTTTCTGACTTAAAAGTGCATTTTGTAGGATGGTGGCCAGAATATTTAATTAATGTTTACAAAATAACAAAGTAATATTCACTATTATGACCAAAGTACAATAGGGTTTTGCAGCTAAAGATGTTGAGGAGATCCCCCTTTACATGTATGAAAAGTGTAATTTCCCCAATCATAATGAATACTTAGAATTTGATGGTGGTGGTAAATATTCAGAAAAGGTAGGCTAATATTTGTGAATGGGCAGTATGAATTCTGGGAAATAAACAAATATATTACACAATGCACCTAAAAGGAATTCAGGGACCAATTACGCTGACATTGAAGGCCTGTGATTTATACCAAGAAATTGCACAACTATGCACTACTGCACCACTGTATGTTAACAGCAATTTGAAATTCCCACTTTCCAGCAGTTTTGAAGATTTAGAAGCAAAATACTTAAAGGGGTATGCCACTATTTTTGGGCTGAATACAGTTAAAATCGTTGCCCTGGGTTTATAAAAGTGGTAAAGTGCCTTATTTTTCATGTTAGGCGTTGTCTTGTTTTAAGGAGCGAGTAAGTATCTTAAGCTGGTGAGACTCAATGGATCACACATGCTACTGTGATCCATTGACTTTCACTAGCTTAGCGATATACTCCCTCTTTTAGCAAGACAACGCCTAACATGAAAAATAAGACACTTTACCACCTTTATAAACTCTGGCAAACGATTGTAACTGGCCCCAAATTAGTGGCATACCCCTTTAACATAGGCATGTACAGGAGGACCAACATTAACAGACAGACATTAAAGCGCAAGACAGGACCAGTAACAGTATACAAGTACTAAGAAATACTTGTTGTTCCAGTTATCAAGTCACAACATTTGGAAGCAGCAGGGTGTGTTGCATATTGCAGGTGCCCAGGTAGTTGTTGTGAGTATTGCAGTCACATGCGTATGAACGGCCATCTGGGTACTATGCTCGTGAATGTGTGTTAAGCCCCTTTTTGGGGGAAAACAAATCGAATGTCTCATTAACTTACATGCTACATCGCCTAGCCTAAATGAACACAGTCCATGCTTCAGCCACGGCTATTTGGCTATATTATTTGAATAGCCGGCAACACAACACATTTTCAGCATGTTGAGCATGAACAATGCTAGTCTACAGGTCAATTGACTTGCATTGGCTTTCCCCCCAATGTTTTCAACCAAAAAGGGGTGTAATGCACATGACAAAAGTCACGCCATTTATGCGTATAGTGCAGTTCCATGTATGTTTGTGTGTGTGCGAGTGCGTGCACAGTCTTTTCCTTGGGGGCAGCAGCAACAAGAAGACATGTATGGTGTTAAGAAGACTGCATGCATGTCCTGTTTTGCCTTGTTCTCCAGCTTATCAAATGTACCTCGATTAGGTGTTAAGGAGTGGCTTAATTGATGGCACCTGACTCTGCAATCAAGCTGCCTTTAAAAGCTGAAGGAACTGACGGTTCTTCATAGATGTTCTATTTGAACCTGTGGCTGCTGCTGCACCAGCCAGGGTTTTTGTATTTACTAGGCATTATGATTTGGACTTTGTTTAATATTAAGTTTGTTAACGTCTTATCCTGGTGTATTTTAACAAAACCCCACAGGTTGGGTAACTTTTAAAAGATGTGTGTTGTCCTTCAAGGTTAAGATTTGGTTCTGTTCTTAACCCCATAGAGCATGTTCACGTGGGGGCATAATAATGGTGTGTTGTATGTTACAGGGCCCAGGCAGTCCTTGTGAATACTGCAGGTAAAGATGCAGTCACTGTGCACACCAATTCCATAGGTAGGCTATAGGTGTGTGTCTATCTGTGCAAACATGTAAAAAAGGCATCAAGAAAGTTGTTTTAGTGGGGTTCATCTGTGCTCTAGGGCCAATCCCAATCCTTGCAAGTATTTCTCAGCCCATCCATCATGAACATTGTGCTCAGCTAGTGCCACTCATTCGAGTTGTCTCATAATGTGCTCTGTGCAAGTAGGTTTGCTGTGCCCCTACCACAGTCCACAGCATGGAGGGGATGGAGACATGCCAGTACACCAAGGGACATGGATGAGGCCATAGGAGAGTTTGCCATCCAGCAGCGGAATACAACAGCCGTGTAGAAATGGGATTGGCCCTAGGACACAGATGACCCCCACTAAAACAACTTTCTTGATGTATTTGCACTGTTTGCTATATGAACAAGAAGAGGTCCTGGGAGGGTGAATGAATGTATTATTGGATGTCTGACATGCCCTTCAAAGCACTTCATGATACATTATGGTTGGTAGTAATTTAACAGGATAGGGAGGATTTCTTGGTCAGTGTCAAATGTTCAGTTGTTTTTTGTTTTGTTCACTTAATTATTTCTCAATACGTATATACTGTTACAAGCCCTGTCTTCCACTTCAATGTCTGTCTGTTAATGTCAGTCCTGTGTATGCCTATGTCGAGTATTTTGATTCTAAATCTTCAGAACTGCTGGAAAGTGAGAATTTCACATCGCTGTTTCTTAGTAGAATTCACAGGCCTTCAATGTCAGCGTAATTTCTCCATGCATTACTTAAAGGTGCACCAGGGTAATATTTTTAGTTGTTTATTTCCCAGAATTCATACCGCCCATTCAAAATAATACCTTTTTTATGAATACTTACCAACATCAAATTCTAAGTATTCATTATGACTAGGAAAATTGCACTTTCCATTGTTCTCCATTGTCTGCCATTTTGAAAGAGACATTTAAGCAGCAAAACGTACTGTACTTTTTTCATAATGATACATATTGGTTTATTATTTTGACAATATTAATGAAATATTCTGGCCACCATTCTACACAATACACTTTTAAGTCAGAAACATGTCATCTTTGCATTGATTTTGAAAGCCTACAAACTGGTTCCTGTCCGGATTTGTAATATTTGTTAAATTAAAGTCATTTTTGTCCTGAAAAGTACCCACAACAAGTTTCTATGAACATGTTGACCCTTCCAATCAATTTCCCACGTTGGAATTATCAAAAAAAGTGGTGTGTCGTTTGTCTTTTGTACCATGCCTGGTTCAAACCTTAATTGAATGACCTTGCCTATATTGGGGGGTCATCATATTGGGGCGTCTGGCGGGGGTCCCCCACCACTGAAAATGTCTGCCAGTGGTCAATTCTCTATCAGGGGAATATGATGAATAATTCATGATAGGTTTCAAGAGGTAACCTCACCAGCTGATCTAGCCCATTTTTTACCCCCCAATTAATGATGTCTGGCAAGCCCCGCCCACCATCAAAAACGTCTGGCAGTGGCCATTCCTCAATCAGGGGACCATCTCAAACAATTTACAACAGGTTCCAAGTGGTAACCTCACCAACTGATCTAGCCCATTTTTGGGAGTGTCATCATACGGGGGCGTCTGCCGGGGGTAACCCACCACTAAAAATGTCTGGCAGTGGTCATTTCTCTATCAGGGGACTATGATGAACAATTTACAACAGGTTCCAAGTGGTAACCTCACCAACTGATCTAGCCCATTTTTGGGGTGCCAGTTTTACAGCCCCCCTGGCCACACCCACCAGAGGGAACCCGGCAGACGTGCTGTTCCTCTATCTGGGGACCATACCAGACATCATAGTACCCATAAAAATTGGTAACCTTCCCAACTAGGCTGACCCCCCTGGGCTCCTGGTCTAATAGGCCTCTCCTTAACGAAGTTATGACATTCTTTACTACTGATAAGCCTCTCAAAGCACGTGGTGTAACTGGCTGTCAGACTTTCATTCTCATATCCAACGTTTTCATTCTTATCACTTTATTTGCATCAATTACATTCTAATTTTAATCTGTAAGGGATGGTTATTATTGCTAAAACCATTTCATGTTTTGCAAAATAATAACAACATCATTCTTTTCCCAAACAAGGTAGAAGGTACCCCCATAATACTCAAATGCAGTCTTCCCGACCCGGGTAAACTCCCTAATCCTGTCTGTAGAGAAGGATAAGCGGGGTAAGAGAGGGTGTTCGGCGAGGTTTGCAATGTGCATCACCAAAGAGCATGGTGGAGGTCGAGGACGGGAAGGGGGCATAGACGAAGTGCCATGGCTTTCTCCTTTCGCGGCTAATGGCTACAATATCGCAGGATAATAATATAGGTTTAGTAAGTGAGGAGTGGGGAGTTGGGATGGGTCGTAGTAGATTGTCGAAGGCGCAGCCCACGATGAAGGCGGGTCTTTATGTCCACGCTGGAGCCACGGGCACAGTGAA
>NC_085873.1:38571042-38581042 GCF_034702125.1 Engraulis encrasicolus | reverse complement strand
AAATATTTTTGAAATTATATTATGAATAATATATGTATTTTCACTAGGGATGCAAATTATCGATTAATTCATTAATCATTAGTTGATAGTGTTATCGATCGACTTTCGATTAATTGATAAGCGGCGTTTTTTCACCTGAATTTTAAAAATCGCCTTTTAAAATATCAGCTAAATAGTTAAAACACTGAGTTCAAAAAGTATATTGTTATATTAAATTATATTATGAGAATTATATTATGATCATTAAGCCCATATTGTATTTTATTGTATGATGTTATATTATATTATTATAATATAATTATAATTATGCATTAGGAAAAGAAAGCTGTTTCTATGGCATCTCCACACCACCTTTGGGGAGGCATTGCTTTCACCCAGGAGTGAACTAGTAGCCCCACGCCCCCCTCTGTCGCCTTGCCTATATGACAGACAACGTTGAGTGAAATGTGTTCAGACTCAGGACTTGTCTAGGCTACATATGTGTCAGCCAACCACAAGCATTCTAATTTAATACGCTTCAAAATAAAGAAATGCTATATGTTGGGTAGTGTGTTATTGTCCATAATGGATAGTAATGTCAGCAAAGTTCGTTTCTGAACAAAAAAAAAGTTATTTCCTGTGTCTGTAAGGAGAGCTAATAAGCTAACAGGCTCCATTGAGAATGAATGGAGCTATGACAACAACACTTACAGCTAACAAGGATTCACCTGAAATTGAACAGATGGTGCTCCTCTTCATGCATGGTCATATATATTCATGCCCAGTTCAGCTAATACTAGTCTTGATATCTGACAGGGTGTAGTGATTAAAATTACAGCTCACAATTTGAAATGACTACGTTTGTGATTTCGCTAGTTAGCACGCTAAGCTAACCTAGCAAGCTTAACCCTAAAATGCTGCTTGCAGTGACATTTGCCTGTCTTGAAAAATCGTTTTTCTCATAATCCAAGTAGTAACAACTTACACCATTGGACTTGGCATAATCACAGATTCAAGTACACATCTCCAAAAGACCCACAAGAACTCTAGAAGTTGCAATGACGATTTAATAGATAAAATCTGCGCACCATGGATTTGAGTAGGACTAGAATAACCACTCAACAGTCTCTAGCGCCCTCTAGCGGTTAATCGCGATTAATACATTTTAATCGAGCAACCTCTTGCTCGACAACTAATCTAAAGTCGATTAATCATTTGCATCCCTAATTTTAACCCCATAATGCATGCTGTTCCACTAGTGGAATGCTGTAATAGTCATTGAAAGGTTAACTACCTTAATACTACACTACTGTGACATAACAACAGAGGGCCGTTAGTAATGCACTACGACTTGGTCATTGCCATTCTGGTAACAGAAAATGTATAACACTGTGACTTAATGGGGCAATATAGTCCTAACTTCAGATGACAAACACTGTGAATTAAATCAAGCTTGTGGAATGGACAGTTGGTTTCTTATTTTTTTGTTTTGTAAAAGCGCCTTGTGTGCACTTGCTTAAAACCCTGGTTAATTGTGCTTCCTGCATCTACTTTTTGGAAAATAAAACAAAGCGCTTTGGAACCCCAGCAAGCTACATGTTGATTTTGCGGGAACAATCACAGACATTATACAGTTATTGTTAACTGAGCTCCTTTCATGTATAACTTCGTTCAACTCTTCGAGTCGTTAAGGCCTCATGCTCTGAGTTGCCTCGGTTCGTTGGTTGGTAGGCATTTGCTTTAATTAACTCCGCCAAGGAGGTTATGTTTTTGGTTGTGTTTTCGGTTGGTTTGTCTGTTTGTCAGCAGTATAACTCGAAAGGTTATGCACAGATTTGGATGAAGTGTTGTGGAGTTGTTGGAAATGACGATAGGAACTTTTATAGTTTGTGTGTGTGTGTCCATGTACATGCTTACTGCCTGTCTGCATGCCTGCCTGTCTGCCTGTGGGCTATGTACCACATAACAGTTTGCTTACAGCATGTACATAATCAAATGGGTTTTCCAAAGAAAGGTTTACTGGTATGGAAGGATGGATGGCATATGGCACACCCCACAAACCGCCAAAAAACGATGTCCACATGCTCATCAGATTAAAGAAGAGTTGGCTCAGCAGATTAGGAGATAGATCATATTTCATCCCCAAACAGGGGTCTTAATTACCACGCCCTACGACCCCCACCCGCTGTGTGTGCGTGCGTGCGTGCGTGCGTGTGTGCGTGCGTGCGTGCGTGCGTGCGCGTTGTCAGTTTAGCTAATTCTTATTAGGCTTTGTGACCTGGGACAGACATAATCACATCTTAGTAATTATACACCAACTAACTCTTAAACATACACGCACGCACACTCACACTCACACACACACCATCATTTTTTTTGTATACAACCTATGTTACTATTCATATTCACACACACACACACACACACACACACACACACACACACACACACACACACACACACACACACACACACACACACACACACACACACACACACACACACACACACACACACACACACACACACGTCATAAGTGCATCTGCTCCACATCTGAATAGTCATGACTGGGGTGAATGGCTGCGGTTGAGGTGTTGCTGTGTGTGTGTTCACAGCCGATGTGTGGTGGCTAGATTCCGTATTTCAAGGGAGGGTTGGCAACCCTTTGGTCAGTTCAGCTGTGTCTCTGTGTTATGCTAACCCTCTGCCTGTTTTCACTGGGTTTAAAAGTCCAAAAACGACTACAGAACAGGAGTGTAGTCAGTGTGTCTATAACATCAGTCACACCTGAACGTGTGGCCCCAGCCAGCATTGATAAAACTGTGTGTGTGTGTGTGTGTGCGTGTGTGTGTGTGTGTGTGTGTGTGTGTGTGTGTGTGTGTGTGTGTGTGTGTGTGTGTGTGTGTCTGTCTGTCTGTCTGTCTGTCTGTCTGTCTGTCTGTCTGTCTGTCTGTCTGTCTGTCTGTCTGTCTGTCTGTCTGTCTGTCTGTCTGTCTGTCTGTCTGTCTGTCTGTGTGTTCCAGTAATGATGACTACTATTTTGAAGCTACAGGGCAGAACAGCATGTTCCTATAGTGGTCCAGAGGAAGCAAAGTTCATAAGGTCTTATGTTCACATCCTAGGAAGCGTGCATTCTAACATCGGGCAGACCAATGTTCATATCCTGGCATTGGAGGACCACAGGTTCAAATCCTGTACAAGCAGCAAGAATGTGGGTGATGCTTCAGTGGGTGGTGCTTGAATTAGACCTGATTGTGACAGATAGGGTTTTCAGGCCGACCAGAACGGAGCTGGTGCTGGTGCCGAACTGGTTATGTTCGGCACTAAATTGCTTATCTGAGAACCGCCCGTGTTCATACCGGGCTCTGAACTTTTTCCACATGTTACTGTGTTACCCGGATGAACCTGCTGACGGCCACGTTGTCATCACGGTTCGGCGAGAAAGGCCAAGCATTTTGCGGATCACATTGCAAACCAACTTTCCGGTTTGCGAATGCTAATATCTGTGGCGTGAACATGATGGCCGGTTCGCGATTAGGTACGGGAATGGGCACTGGCATGGTTCTCAGTCGGCCTGAATGTGCCCAGAGAGAACTTTGCCTCTAAAACGGGTGGGGAACGTATGTTCTGTGAGGGCCGTTTATGGCCCTTGAGGCCGTTATATTATTTTTCTTTTTTATTTTAATGTTATGCAGTTGCACATGAAATATGACATGTTATGTAAAGGAATCTTACATTACATTACATTACACCTAGTGAAGGTGGAGTCTGTCGTAAAGGTGGCCACAATCAATATAGGCTTAAGGTGCAGGGGAAAATCCTGGTTTGTGTTCATAGTATGGCCCTTGGAGGACTTTATCAAATACCTTGAATGAAAATGGTTCCCCACCCCTGCCTCTAAAATCCTGCCAGTACTAGTATCCATGCTCGTCAAGAAGGCAAAGACTCTGTCTGGTCCAGCCAAGAGACTTCCTGAGGCACCAGGCTCGCTTTTGGAGTTTGCACTCTTGGACTATGAAGCCGTGCTGTCCCTGCCAGTGAATATTGGGGAGGAATGCACTACACTAGTAGCCTGATAAACCAGACTAAATGTGGATGTCTAATTTAGTCTGGCCTCGATGCATAATACATCCGAAGATTGTTGATGAGAACAACCTTCCCTCAAAACCCTGCCCGCTTTGATTCAAAACACATCTTTGTGTTGTAATTGGTTTGCCAGATTCATGGCATTCTGGCTTCATTGAATCATTATGCGAGGCCAGACCCACCCGTAGACAAATCATTTTGCCGTCCAGCGGGTGGCGCTGGTTCACCAGGCTACACTACACTAGTGGAAAAGGGAAAAGTGAGACTTTTGAAAGACGTTTAAATTGAATAGGCAAAGACTGTGTTTAGGCGGCTCCAGTACAGGGACGGACAAAGAAAGGATTAAGAAAGGCAAAGTTCTGCCAGATATTCTTTCTGCCTTTGCTCCTTAACGCAGGTGATTTCACTGAATATGTCATTCACCTAGTGGTCAGGCGATTTGTTTGACCCTCAGCCACATTTGCGTTGTATAATTTGGCCCCTGGCGAAAAATAATTGGAGACCACTGCTCTAGACTCAAAGATTTTGTCTGGTCCATCAAGTGTCTTTGAGACTCTTGACTCGGCTGGGCCTGAATCTTGGATCCGGGGCCTGTTTTTTTGCTGTCCAAGAGACCCAGCACAGTAGTGTGTGTGTCCCAGAGGAATTTGCTCCGTTAGTGGAAAAGGGAAAAAGCGAAGGCGCCGGGAAGGGACAACACTGTGGGTTGGGGCGAATGAATGAATGGATGGTTATGGATGACCGAGCTGAACCACACATGCCTTGTCACGGAGGTGGATGTCTGGCCTTTTGTTGTGACTGGCTGGCGTTGGATTAAGAATAAGTAGAAGAAGGATGTCTAAGTGGAAAGATTAGGCACAACAAAGACGTCATTCCTAGAAGAATATGGCCAGAGAGAGTAGAGAGAGAGAGAGAGGTTCCATTGGCCCATTGTTTCAGGGTTCTATTATTGCAAGGGGGAGGTAGATGAAATCCCCCTTTAGGCAGACCTAAGGACTGTTCTATTCAATGCTAGGAGCATTATGACGCGTCCCTTTAGGCAGACTGGAACCTGGTCACGTTAGGTGCCCATAGCAACCTATTACGATGGCAGATCTCTATATACTTAAAGAATCTCTGATATGTGTATGTGTAAACAACCGTATGGTGCAAGCAAGACAGAGAGAGACTTGTGACAGTGAGCTAAGACAGGGGTTCCCAAACTTTACAATGAAGAGGCCCCCGTATAGCGATAGATTCCGGGCAAGGGCCCCCTGATACGGGCCGTGTGCCACACATTTTTTGTGTGCACTCTCTTTCACAATCTAGTCTTGATTAGCGCCCGATTGGGATTTATAATATACCGAATACAGAGATGAAATAGATTATTATAATGCAGTTCTCAACTGATGGGAATAGTGTTTTAGTTTATTTTTGCTTATTTTGGTGTACATTCATTAATAAATTATCATTTTTTGCTATACTTCTTCTTCCAACCTGCTGCGGCCCCCCTAGCACTCCTTCACGGCACCCCCAGGGGTCCCCGGCCCCCACTTTGAAAACCACTGATCTAAGATGTTAGGGCCTCTGCACAAAGTGCGGCGACAAAGTGCGGCGCACTTTTGCTTCCGACAGAATTCGGACCCCCAAACCCAATTTCACCCGAACATTGCATTGATAGTCAATGGGCGGCGCCGACAAAATAGAACTTGTCTCTAATTGCTTTCCGACATCGGAGAATGTCCGCGGACATCGGCGCCAGTGTGCGTGGTTCTATTGAAAACAATGGAATCGAATTTTAGCCGAGCAGTGCTCAGCACTTTGTCGGAGCCGGTGTGCGGAAGCCCTTAGGGTGCCCACTAGGGATGCAAATTATCGATTAATTCATTAATCATTAATTGATAACCGTATCGATCGACTTACGATTAATTGATAAGNGTCGTTTTCCACCCAAAATCTCAATGTTTTTCGATAAAAAAAACTAAATCTAAAATTTTTAATTAAAAATTTTGATCAAATACCACATTTAAATTAATGCTATTTCAATTCTTTAATCCAAAGGTGATTTAAATATTGCCACCATTCACACCCCTCTTCACACGCCCTTTTCACCTGGGTCTCTTGTCAGTTGCAATTAATGCACTGATCGATTAAAGTTGATTAATCGATTAATCGTTTGCATCCCTAGTGCCCACTTCTCTGGTGCTCCTAAATGTTCCCTGTATGTTTTATGGCTCGTGTTCAAAGTAAGCAAACTTTAGAATTCCCGATTTCTCTGCCTCTGTTTCTCTGTTTCTGTGCCCAAATCTCTCTCTCTCTCTCTCTCTCTCTCTCTCTCTCTCTCTCTCTCTCTCTCTCTCTCTCTCTCTCTCTCTCTAGTTCTTTCTCTCTGTCTCTCTCTTTAGTTCTCCCTCCCTCTCTCTTTGCACAGTGGTTACTGTAAATTATTTTGTTTTTCCCTTCATCTCTTTTGGTTTGCTGTCTTTAATCTACTTTTATACATTTTAAGAGTGTAATATGATCTGATTGCACAAATTGTTTTAATAAGGTATCCTTAAAATTAAATTCTCTCTCTCTCTGTGCTAACAAAATCAGTCTACTACAAACTATGCATGCCTCCTTATTCTCTTCTGATCTTTAACAGACCTAAACTCTTTCGCCGGCTAAAAGTAGGACTTGTTAGTGAAATCAACTGTGTTAATGACACAGGCATGCAGAAAGCAAGACCTTAGTGTATTTATCCTTGAAGGTTAATGACCTTTTCTACTATACTCTGCATTAGGGCTGTAACTATACACTCAACTCACGATTGGGTTCCTATCACGATTTTTGACCTACGGTTCGATACACCCCACGATTTCACATTTGCCAATGTTATAAAATAAAATTATGAATAAAACTATGACAAGTTGTAGGTAGAATAGGTTACAATTTCATGTGGTAGTTTTCTGGACTGATGGGTGTCAAAACTTTGAAAGTGTGTATCACGATACTGTCTCTTTGTATCACGATACAGTATCATGAGTCTTTGTATCACGATTTCTCGGTTCGATACAATATCGTTACAGCCCTACTTGGCATAGAGCTGGGAGGTGGGGTTGGTCCCTCACTAATGGGTTCCCTGGTCACTAGGGGTGCAACGGATCAGAAATCTCACGGTTCGGATCGTTCCTCGGATCAGAGCCCACGGATCGGATCATTTTTCGGATCAGCAAAAAAAAAAAAAAAATCATTATTTTATTTTTTTAATTGATAACACAAATAAACATAAGCTGTGTCTTTGTTAGGGGTGGGCATAGATAATTTTTTGAATGTAGATTAATCTCATTGCAATTATGAAATTAATCTAGATTAATCTATATCAAAATGTCTAATTGAGAATATGCACACTACCAAAATAATGGCTTAAGGCGAGACACGGCAGGTGAAATCATCGTTTTTTCATGCCCTGGTCAAATCTGAGATTTTGGGCTAGTTTGCATCCTTAACTTGTTGTCTTTCACACTGGTGTGAAGAAAACGTCTAAAAAACAGTATTAGATAGTTATTTTATTACATTTGGTAGACTTGCGCTTGTGATTTTTAGGTTGATCTGTCGTGTTTTTCCTCTTGTTACGCACAGTGTTTATTTGCAACCGTTGGGTTTTATATGCCTTCCGAGGTCTCGTTGGAAAGCTTGAGTCTTCCCGCATATAGTCATGTATTCCAAATAAGGATATTTCCGCTGTGTCAACCACCAATCATTGATTTAGACAAGGCGAAAAAAACAGGAAGAGAAGGTTGAAACGAAATCCGATTGGCCGGAATGGGAGATTCGGCACTGTGATTGGTTCTAATCAGTCACGTGTCACTCTCGGCTGCAGTGGATTATTTTGGAGTGAGAAGTATCCAACAGAGCACTTCGTGTCTCCACTTCTTCAAGACGAATTGAAATTACAAGAGCCCGTGCTTACATGTAACAGAAAGCACGGAGAAACAATAAAGCAAACGACAATATATGTTTTAAAGTGAATTATTCGGTACGCTGTCGGCATTCGTTGGGCTCGCGTTTGCAATGCGTTGCCTACAGTTAGGTTACCCTCTCCTTGCACCACAACGAAATCTCTGTCAGTGCGCGTTTGAATTGAATAATCAACGAATTGGTACTCATTGTACTGTTTATTTAACGTGTTGTGCGATGTAGCTCACAATTGACTCACATAGCCTAATAAACACTCTTGTATCTTGTTTTCGAGTGAAGTGCACAGGTAAACATGCCGAGGTTGTTCCGAGGTGAAACCAGCCTGGCGACTAACTCTGTGATATTTTTCTTCCAATAGACCAGTATTTCTTAAGTTGATGGATATTGATTATTAGTCTATAATTGACTCCATTGGCACAGAAAAGATTACTTCCTTCAACATTATGGAAAGGGGCTTGTGTAAAAAGACTATCTTTGGATGAGGTAGTTGACCACCACGCATTGCAAAGCAGAGAGGCTGCTTGTCATCCTGCAACATGCTCACTTCCCAAAAGTCAGTAGCCTACAGTGGATATATGAAAAAAATGAAGCATGGACAATAAAATACACCCTGCTATATATTTTAAGTGAAGTAAAAACAAAGAAACAAACAAAAGTAGAGCTTTATCCATTGGCCCAGTGGTGTGCACAGGCAGAGAAGGCCCTTTCATGAACAAACAGAGAAGTGTCCCAATTTAGTTGTAGCCTATCATGTGGGCTGTTGCCAATCACTGGCATCTAGCAAATAGAGACCATTACACCATTACAAGTATAGTAAAATAATCCTATCTTTAAGGGTAGCCTAGCAGGAAACATTCTGTTTGTCCATAGGCCGAAGCTTAAGCCAACCTTAACATAACCAAAAACTAAATAATAATTAGGCCTAGGGCCTATAGGCCTACTAAAACCATAGGCCTAATCATGATTAAAAATAAACATGGTTTATAACTCCTTGCTGTCACAAATAAGTAGGCCTATACCAGACTGTGCGGCTATTGTAGCGATAGGCCTATAGCTGTTCTGTCAAGTAGATGAGCTATATTCAATTTCAGCCTATTCATTCTCAATATTAAGGACCCTTTTGTGTGATCTTTTGGAAATATTATGGCCAGTAATACATGTTTAGAGAGGTCAACATGAACCTCTGATGCTATAACATCCATGGACCTACTCCACAGTTTGTGATTTTTAACCTGGCAGTTTCTGAGGCCTGTTAGGGCCTATTCTAACATATTGGTAGGCTATATGCAAATTGGAGGACCAGCCATTCACTTCACCAGTTGGTAAGTGAAATAGTATGCTTCAAGTGCACAAATATGGCCTAGATATAGGTGATTTCACTCCAAAATTGGTGTAGTGAATGGCTGGAAGAAATAGGGGGTACAGGATTGCAACCTCGAAAGCCAGATCACTGATGATGGCACGGTACATGCCATGTGGATACCATTAATGATAAAATAAAAATATTCACCTGTTTTAAATGCAATAGAGTTATCAGTTTTAGTGTAATACATGCATATATTCATCCTACATTCATCCTAATGCCATTTTTTTATGTACGTTGTGGCTTTTACCAGAAATCTATGGCTTTTTGCCATACAAATCTTTAACGGCCATTTTCTCAAAATGAGGTTTTCCTCACACTCAAAGGCCTAAAACTCCACTTCTGTATGACTGACATACACCAAACTTTCCAGTCCTATTCCTGACTGTATATGGAAGATTCTGTCACAGGATTTTGTTGTTATATCATTCTAAGCCTGATTTATAGGACTTTTCCTCTTAAAATGAGGCGAAAAATCACATTTTCAGGGCTAATAGCAGTTTTTTAAGATTTTCTGGGAAACAAAATGAGATATCCATGAATCCCTGTGACAAAATCTTTTAAATAGCTGTAATAACACAATGAAAAAAGAATTTTGAGTCTAGCTCTTCCACATGTCAAGTTTTACACTTT
>NC_085873.1:38566042-38568542 GCF_034702125.1 Engraulis encrasicolus | reverse complement strand
GTCATGGAGAAATTTGAGCACTATGCACTGTGCCCTCGCTGGAAGTGACGGCTGAGCATGGCATTAGCTCGCCAAAATACGGGTTGGCTACTGTTTACAATGCACAGCGTCTGGTGTTTGTATTTCCATGTCCTTCACCCCAAAGGACAATTTGGTTGGCATGAAAAGGTTGGTGTCCCATCAACATTACTTACAGAATTAGGAGACTGTTGACCAAACTCTTCTACTGAACTGAATGCCACATTTCCTCCCTGTCATTGTCAACATGGCCGCCGTTTAGTGCGTGCAGTGTCCATCATTCAAGCACTGCATTTTTCCGCCATTGTTAGGGGATCATCCTGGCACTTTCAGTGCACTGGCTCAACTGAAAATTTCAGCGTGAGCGCCCTAGGCACTGAAAAACAGTGCCCGAAGTGCACAAGTGCGGCATTTGAGACATGGCCCTTGTTTCTGAATAGCCAGTAGCACGCCACATATTGCCACATAAGCATGAGGGTAGCATAGTGTAGACATTGCTCGATTTTCAGGTATCAAGGCATGCAAGCTCTACACATTCTTTGCTTACCTTTTTTTGTGATTAACATTTTTATTGAGCAGACAGATGTAAACATGTCAGGTATAAAACATAAAAGAACTTTATACAGTAGGGAAAGTGAGCTCATACAAAGAAAAAGATGCAGTAATACAAATTAAAATTCAGACACTGATATGATATCATTTCAGACAGTTCTTTCAACCTTAAGCAGGTAATTGGAGTGCTTCTGGGTCTTCACCTTTTTTCCTTGGTGCTCACCAGTGTAGGGGCTCTAAAACTTGGTCCAGGAAGACAGATGCTGAGGCACTCAAGGTTGTCAATCATCCGTCAAACCCCTGTTAAACTTTTCTTTTGTTACCTGCGCCAGTGACGCTTCAGTATTGACTCTGCCCTGATGAAGGCCACTCCTTGGCCGAAACATGTTGGCGTTTTTAACTTTTCTACAATGATTTAGCCATTTAATAAAGCTATTTTAACTTTTCTTGGGAAGAGTGCCTTGGATACTTTGTTTCTTTTGCCTCAGCATCTGTCTTCCTGGACCAACTTCTTTCAACCTTGCTTACCTTGACCTGGCTTGACAGGCCACATTAGCTGCTAGGACAGAGTCCTCTTTCCACCAGGGTTTTCTTTCATAGCAAGAAAAATAAGCCATTGTTGGCTGCAGTATGAAAACACAGACAAAAATGGACCCAAATCTGTATTGCGATCTAGTGTGTGGCGCCGGTAATAGAATTCTGTGATAATTCGGGGGGGTTGGGGCAGGTAATTGGACAAAGCAATAATAACCTTTTAGCGCTCATTTGCTAGATGGGATGGGAGGAAGTGCAACGCAATAATAGACTAAAGTGCTAGTTTGTGAGGTCGGCAAGGTGTTTGTGTGTGTGTGTGTGTGCGCGTGCGTACGCGTGCGTACGCGTGCGTGCGTGCGTGCAACAATATAAACATGGTGATCAGAGCTGGCTGGGACATGGCTTTCAGTGGACGTAGTCACATTAGACGTAGAATGAGTGATCAGAGCAAATTTGGATCGGGAAGGATCTGGAAATTACCTTGGGTTGGTATCGAACTCGGGGGCGGGGCCCTGGCCTGAACCATAGTGAGGTGATTGGGCAGTGCAAAGCAGTGTAGACAAAGTGATGTCAAAGGGTTCCTTCCTGTCAATATGAGGTACGTGTCGAGCTAAGCTACAAAGCAATTGCAACACACTACACTAGAACCCCGAGGGGTCAGGGTACAGGTTTAGGCTATGTCCACAGCCTATAACAAACGCACAGTAAACACACAGACAGATAAACCACACACGCATGCACACACACACGCATGCACACACACACACACACACACACACACACACACACACACACACACACACACACACACACACACACACACACACACACACACACACACACACAGACACACACACACACCCCCCTGTGCCCTATTTCCCACGCATTTAAACACGAACCACCAGCCTCACACTCATTTCCATCAGTATGTTATTCTTCTGCTCCTCTCTGCCGATCAGTAGCTCATCTCGATGCAGCAGCCCATCTCATTAGATCCCTGCACTGCTCAGACTGTATACTTATGGTCATGCTTTGCCAGTATACTATACAAAGTTAAATATAAACAGTTTTAAATTCAACACTTAGAGCGTGCTCTAGGACTCTATGTTATGTTGTATGGGTATGTGAGTGAGTACTGTATGTTATGCAGTGATTGTTGAAGCCCAAGACAGATTTACACCTGGGGACAATAAAGTACACTCTTAACTCTAACTCTAAGGTGCTGTTTCCACGTAGCAGGATATATTTTTTTAGCAGGATATTTTTTTCTCCTGTTAGGTGTAAACGTAACATGTGGATAAAAATAAATCCTCCATTGTAACAAATATGTTTCATCCCCCTAAACAGGATATTTTTTTCTCCTACTTTTTATACCTGGATTTCAAATATCTGCTAC
>NC_085873.1:38546042-38561042 GCF_034702125.1 Engraulis encrasicolus | reverse complement strand
ATTCAATAATTCACTCCTATTTTTGTGGGAGGCCCTCCCCCTCGCCTGGTCAATCACAGTTTCATCATACCCTCTTTCTCTGAAACGTTTTGCCATGTCATTAGCTTTCACCTCAAAATCCTCATCATCACTGCAGATTCTCTTTAGTCTTACAAACTGACCATATGGGATATTTTTTACAATATGGTCAGGGTGGAAACTGGACGCATGAAGGATCGTATTTCTGTCAGTCTCCTTCCTGTAGATTGAGGTTTCAAGCATGTTGTTATGGAGAGTAATTTCAAGATCAAGAAAATGAATTTTGGTAGAGCTGTACTCCATGGTAAATTTTAAATTAGGATGTGTGTCGTTGATGTATTTATTAAAAAGGCTTAAGTCATGTTCAGAGCCCGTAAAAACCAATAGAATATCGTCAATAAAACGTTTAAATATTAAGAGGTTATCTTTAAAGGGATTATTGTTAAATATATGCTTCTCCTCCCATAGCCCCATAAATAAATTTGCATAGTTGGGTGCAAATGGGGAACCCATACTTGTGCCTTGAACCTGTAAGAAATATTTGTTATTAAAGAGGAAATAATTTGATTTCAGAATAAACCTGGTCATGTTTAATAGAAGTTCAGTAGGCAGGCCATCATCCTGTGATTCAAGGTAGTGGGCCATGGCTTCCAGACCACCTTCATGGGGGATGTTTGTGTACAAACTCTCCACATCAAATGTAACCAGATAAACATTATCAGGGATGGTGATGTTAGACAATAACTTAAGCACATCCCTGGTATCAGAAATGTAGCTAGGGAGTGTTTTAACAATATCTTTGATGACAACATCCACAAATTGACTCAGAGGTTCAGTTAGGGAATTTTTACTGGCAACAATTGGTCTACCAGGAGGGTTCTGTAACCTTTTGTGGACCTTAGGCAGTAAGTAAAACACAGGTGTGACAGGATGAAGAACTCTCAAAAATTCATATTGGTTCTTGGACAACCACTCATTTTCAATGGCATTATCGAGTAACATGTCTCTTTCTTTTATGAATTCATCCAAAGGGCTTCTTGACAAATGCTGATAAAAATAATCATTATTCAGTTGTCGCAGAGCTTCAGCAGCATAGTCTTTAGCATTTTGAACTATAATAGCTCCACCCTTATCTGCAGATTTCACAACTATATCAGTATTGTCCTTTAATTCATCCAGTGCCTTTCTTTCCACTTTAGTAAGATTCCATTTCGTGTTGTGTTTGCCTGATTTCTTGGTTAATGCATTAATATCTCTTTCCACAAGTTTACCAAAAGTGACCAAAGTAGGATTCTGGCTACCTGGCGGCATGAATGTAGACTTTTTCTTTAATTTATTCAAGGAATCTAAAACCACATTCCTAGTACCAACAACAGTAGCAGGTTTATCATGAAAAAAATGTTTCAAATGCAATTGTCTTAAAAACTTAAACTGGTCAACCTGGATGTTGAAGGCATTCAATTTATTTGTAGGAACAAAGGAGAGTCCCCGACTCAACACTCTTGTTTGTGTAGTCGTAAGAGGATAATCTGAAATGTTTATCACCGTATGTTCCGATGTAGACTTCGGGTCACTCGGTTTGGATCTCGGCTTCCGTTGCCCCCTCCGCGTCTTTTTCCTCGTTGGCCTCTCCCTCTCCCTCTCCCTCTCCCTCTCCCTCCTAAAAAATGATCATCAGTGGAGGAAGCACTTGTGTGGCCTTGGTCTGAAGTTTCGGACTCGCTTGTGAGTAGCAGGTCTCGATTGGGTCTGCGCTCTGGTGGTCTCCCATAACGCCGCGGGTGCGCAGCAGGTTTCGGAACTCTGGGTTTGTCTTTGCGCTTCCAGTTGTACACCGAGCCTGTTCTATAATCCTCTGCGTCCCTTTCGAATTTTCTTATTTTGTAGGCCTTGAGGTCTTCTTCGAATGTCTTCAGTTCAGTTTGTATTTCCATTTCCAGATTGGAGAGTTGTGGCGCATCAATGTCTTTTAGTGTAGTCTTCAATTCGCTTATGTCGTTTTTTGTTTTCTCAACATCTCGCTTCGTTTGTTCAATGATTAATAAAGTCAGATCCAATGAGCACTTATTGAGTATTTTCTCCCAGTTCTTCATAAAGTCGGGGTCATGGTGTCCGAGAGTGGGTCTTTTGCTCACCCTTAGTCCTCGGGGAATTTGTTTTTTCCTCCAATATTCCGACAGTGCAACTCCGTGCCATTTCAGACGAACACACTTTTCCTCCAAGTACATCAATTTCTGCCTCTGGTCATCGAGTATGCTTGTAGACTTTGGTTGACCATCTTCAAAGAGGGTATCTTGGAAAAGTATATTCTGTGCTTCTGTCTCATCGAATGATAGACAAACAGCTTGCTCATTTGGCAATTCAGTCGCGTTGCTCATTGTTCCGGGCGTGCATCAAAGGGCAAGGTGAAACTCACTGCCAGGTTTCCAGTCGACGATCAAAGTACAAGAGAGTCCTTGTGCACAGCCCCTCAATGCAGGTGCAGGTGTGAGGCAGGAGGAGGTGAATCAATAAACCAAAAGTCAAGAGACACCGCACACTGCTTACTTTTCTTAACTTTATTTCTTGGAGCGAACAACGCGTTTCGCCCAATGCGTCATCAGGTTCGCTCTATGCCAAACCCCCATTACCCAGGTGTACAAATAAAGTGCCAAATGATCACATGATTCTTTGCTACCAATCTTGTGCATAGTCTCAAAACCCATCCCCACAGGTGCGTAAAGTAGGTAAAACATGATCAGTCCATGCAGGCCATCACAACAATATTTTCACATTGATGTCCCCATGCAAAGGCTATATACAAAGGTAACACAATTCCATCAGTTACATTCAGATAGGTCAATAAATACCACAGAATTATAGAACAGGCTCGGTGTACAACTGGAAGCGCAAAGACAAACCCAGAGTTCCGAAACCTGCTGCGCACCCGCGGCGTTATGGGAGACCACCAGAGCGCAGACCCAATCGAGACCTGCTACTCACAAGCGAGTCCGAAACTTCAGACCAAGGCCACACAAGTGCTTCCTCCACTGATGATCATTTTTTAGGAGGGAGAGGGAGAGGGAGAGGGAGAGGGAGAGGCCAACGAGGAAAAAGACGCGGAGGGGGCAACGGAAGCCGAGATCCAAACCGAGTGACCCGAAGTCTACATCGGAACATACGGTGATAAACATTTCAGATTATCCTCTTACGACTACACAAACAAGAGTGTTGAGTCGGGGACTCTCCTTTGTTCCTACAAATAAATTGAATGCCTTCAACATCCAGGTTGACCAGTTTAAGTTTTTAAGACAATTGCATTTGAAACATTTTTTTCATGATAAACCTGCTACTGTTGTTGGTACTAGGAATGTGGTTTTAGATTCCTTGAATAAATTAAAGAAAAAGTCTACATTCATGCCGCCAGGTAGCCAGAATCCTACTTTGGTCACTTTTGGTAAACTTGTGGAAAGAGATATTAATGCATTAACCAAGAAATCAGGCAAACACAACACGAAATGGAATCTTACTAAAGTGGAAAGAAAGGCACTGGATGAATTAAAGGACAATACTGATATAGTTGTGAAATCTGCAGATAAGGGTGGAGCTATTATAGTTCAAAATGCTAAAGACTATGCTGCTGAAGCTCTGCGACAACTGAATAATGATTATTTTTATCAGCATTTGTCAAGAAGCCCTTTGGATGAATTCATAAAAGAAAGAGACATGTTACTCGATAATGCCATTGAAAATGAGTGGTTGTCCAAGAACCAATATGAATTTTTGAGAGTTCTTCATCCTGTCACACCTGTGTTTTACTTACTGCCTAAGGTCCACAAAAGGTTACAGAACCCTCCTGGTAGACCAATTGTTGCCAGTAAAAATTCCCTAACTGAACCTCTGAGTCAATTTGTGGATGTTGTCATCAAAGATATTGTTAAAACACTCCCTAGCTACATTTCTGATACCAGGGATGTGCTTAAGTTATTGTCTAACATCACCATCCCTGATAATGTTTATCTGGTTACATTTGATGTGGAGAGTTTGTACACAAACATCCCCCATGAAGGTGGTCTGGAAGCCATGGCCCACTACCTTGAATCACAGGATGATGGCCTGCCTACTGAACTTCTATTAAACATGACCAGGTTTATTCTGAAATCAAATTATTTCCTCTTTAATAACAAATATTTCTTACAGGTTCAAGGCACAAGTATGGGTTCCCCATTTGCACCCAACTATGCAAATTTATTTATGGGGCTATGGGAGGAGAAGCATATATTTAACAATAATCCCTTTAAAGATAACCTCTTAATATTTAAACGTTTTATTGACGATATTCTATTGGTTTTTACGGGCTCTGAACATGACTTAAGCCTTTTTAATAAATACATCAACGACACACATCCTAATTTAAAATTTACCATGGAGTACAGCTCTACCAAAATTCATTTTCTTGATCTTGAAATTACTCTCCATAACAACATGCTTGAAACCTCAATCTACAGGAAGGAGACTGACAGAAATACGATCCTTCATGCGTCCAGTTTCCACCCTGACCATATTGTAAAAAATATCCCATATGGTCAGTTTGTAAGACTAAAGAGAATCTGCAGTAATGATGAGGATTTTGAGGTGAAAGCTAATGACATGGCAAAACGTTTCAGAGAAAGAGGGTATGATGAAACTGTGATTGACCAGGCGAGGGGGAGGGCCTCCCACAAAAATAGGAGTGAATTATTGAATCCGGCTCCCAAGACGTCTGATAGTGTCGTCACTTTTGTCTCTGAGTATTCCACTGGTTCCAAACAGGTGAAAAGAATTATAAATAAACATTGGAAACTCCTGAAATGCGACCCGAGTCTGAATCACCTACCTGACAAACCCAGATTCTGCTTTAAACGGGGAAAAAACATCAAAGACCTTGTGGTCAGTTCCATGTACCAAGAAGTACCTACTCCCAGTACAACCAGCTGGCTGTCCAAACCTCTTTTTGGTAACTATAGGTGTGGAAAGTGTGCTCACTGCTCCAACACAGTGGACACTAAAACCTTCACCCACCCTCACACAGGCGAGAAGTACAACATTAAGCAATTTATCAATTGTGTCTCTACCCATGTAGTTTACATGCTAAAATGCCCTTGTGGCCTTATGTATATCGGTCAAACAAAGAGGAACTTAAAATTAAGAATAGCCGAACATAAAGCCTCCATTAGAAATGGCAATATGGAGTATGCAATAGCCAGACACTACAAGGACCGAAACCATGGCTCTGCTACAACTTTAAGGTTTGTGGGTATTGAGAGGGTGATGCCAAATCCAAGAGGTGGAGATCTGATAAAACAACTGTTAAAAAGAGAAGCACACTGGATACACAAATTGAATACTGTTGAACCTCATGGATTAAATGAGAAGCAGGAGTTGAGTGTTTTTTTGTGAATTGAATGTGTATTTAGATTTTGTACAAGCTGATGAATTGTATTATGAAGTGGAATGTTACTGATGATATTTGACTTACATTTCTAATATAGATGTCTTGAAGACATGATGCTATGCCTTAACTCTGTGGGATTTATTTTTCTAGGCCTATCTGAGTTAATTTTACTGGATTTGTGTAATATTGATGAATATGCAACATTATGACTATTTTCTGTGGTATTTATTGACCTATCTGAATGTAACTGATGGAATTGTGTTACCTTTGTATATAGCCTTTGCATGGGGACATCAATGTGAAAAATATTGTTGTGATGGCCTGCATGGACTGATCATGTTTTACCTACTTTACGCACCTGTGGGGGTGGGCTTTTTGAGACTATGCACAAGATTGGTAGCAAAGAATCATGTGATCATTTGGCACTTTATTTGTACACCTGGGTAATGGGGGTTTGGCATAGAGCGAACCTGATGACGCATTGGGCGAAACGCGTTGTTCGCTCCAAGAAATAAAGTTAAGAAAAGTAAGCAGTGTGCGGTGTCCCTTGACTTTTGGTTTATTGATTCACCTACTCCTGCCTCACACCTGCACCTGCATTGAGGGGCTGTGCACAAGGACTCTCTTGTACTTTGATAGTAACTAGTAACATTTAAAGACATGGTTTGCCTATTTGTTTCTCTTTTCAAAAAGCACGTCATTTTCAGGAGGTTAGGAGTCTGAGTGTGTTTATCATTTCGAAATTGTGTGTAATTTGCGCAGTTGTATGCATAGTTATGTAATGGGTGCAGTGAGTGCTGTGCAATGGGGTCAAAGACGTCCAAAAAGGAATTGTCATTCAGTGTAACGGATACCTTCTGCTGACTGTAACTGTAAAAAACATGATTCTTTTTATTTATTTTTTTTCCAGTGAATTCATGAAAGCCTCGGCTGTCATCCATTCACTTCAAACAATTTTAAAATCTTGTTTTTTTACAGTTACTGTCAGCAGAAGGTATCCGTTACACTGAATGACTATTCCTTTTTGGACGTCTTTTAAAACTGGATTGTTTTTGTTACTTTTTTCTAAGTGTCCTACACAGTGCACCTCTAACTTCCCAGCATCTCATGATCATCATCATCACTACACACGGTCTTCCTCTCTCTCCTGCTGTGACACCCAGCCTTGGCCCCCGCTGTCTTTTACTTCCCAGCATCCTTTGCAAACACGCCAATCACCCCCCCTCACCCCCACCCCACCCACTCCACCTGATGTGTCTTCCCAGCCAATCACGACCCCCCACTGTTATTCATGTCCCAGAATGCTGTGCTCAGCTCACCCAGGCCTTTGATGTTTGTAGCTAGCATCATACCCAAAGCCCCTTCGAATCTGCTGTCCTACTAGTTTTGCCAAGCACACCGCAGGCAGGCATGCATGCATGCATGCACGCATACACGCACGCACATGCGCACACGCACACACAGACACTCTCACACACACGCACACACACACACACGCACACACACACACACGCACACACACACACACACACACACACACACACACACACACACACACACACACACACACACACACACACACACACTACAGACACACACACACACAGACACACACACACACACACACACACACACTACAGACACACCACACACACTTGACAGACACGTGTACATGGAGGATTCTGGGGAGACTTCCAACCCAGAGACACAGGGACAGATTATGATTCCATGGGCCCCTGGACCAGACCGCGAGCAAGGCCCCCCTCCATGAGTATTGCTAGTTTCCAAAAAGATTACGGGTTTTAGGTCAGGAATTAGAGACCCTATGTTGTTAGGTGTTCGGGGATTTGCCCCCCGAGAAAATATGAAAACATGGTTGTTAAAAGTGTAATATGTAACACAATGTTTTCTAGCCTACTAGGACGTGAAACGCCCAGTGATTGGATACTCTTTGGTGAACTCTGCAGAGTGTCCAATCACCAGGTGTTTCACGTCCTATCAAGGCTAGAACACTTGAGATTGAAATGGGGCCATGGAGGATTGGGCTTCAGGGCCCCCTTGGCTCTTGGGCCCCTGGGCCTGGGCCCGGTAGGCCCGTGCAGTAACCTGCCCTGGCAGAGACAGGAAGTTGTCAAAATAAAAGGGGATTAATGAGGCATCTATGACACGCCTTGTTGAAATGCTTTATGTTACTGGATCTGGATTTTGATGTCATTGGATCCGGAACTGACAATAGGAAGGTTGGCCAGACATACAGTATGTAGTTGAACGCAATTTGTCAATGAAGCGTCAGCAGCAGTGTGGGTGGGCTGGGCTCGACAGGCTTTTTGGTAGAGAACTAGGAGAGCGCCTACAGTAGATTCACAGCTCGCTCTCTCTCTCTCTCTCTCTCTCTCTCCTGTCTCTCTTTCTTTTCTCTCTCTTCTCTTTTTCTATTTCCGCTGCGTCTTAATCAATCTTTTCGCTGTTACTGTCTCTTCCTGCATCTTTCTGTTTCCCTTTCTCTCTTTCTCTGAGTAAACTAAACTAGTAATGGTGGACCATATTTTTTTGTCAAAAAGAGAAGAAGAAGTGGGGGACAACGCCCCCTTAGGAGACCCAACTTCAGCACACGCTTTTGCATTTAGTGGGCGTGTTTTGCAGTATCTTGGTCTGAATCAGTATTTTTGTTCCTTTCTTTCACTCTCTTCTGCTCGGTGACCCCCCCCCCCTCCCCCACTATATCTTCCAGCCCACTCCTCAGGGGCCTATCCCTTGTAGTGGCTAGATTTAGGGTACAGTGGCTGCCTAGATTTAGGGTACAGTGTTTTCCCCTTTCTCTATCTCTCTTAATGCTCTCTCTTTCTCCCTCCGTAATCATGCCCCCCCCCCCTCTCTCTCTTTTTCTCTCTCTCTCCCTCTCTCTCTTTCTCTCTCAAACAGGCAGGTACTGTTGGAGCTGTAGACAAATGGGCATGCAAATACGCTTGAAAAAAAGGCGCACACACTCTCAAAAACATACAGTAACACACACACACACACACACACACAAACCTCTGTCAGGCAGGTCAACGACCAAATGTGATCTCTTTGGGTACACGTGTGCGTGTGCGTGTGCGTGTGTGTGTGTGTGTGTGTGCGCGTGCGTGCCTGCGTGTACTGAGTCTCACTCCCCAGGCCCCGTCAGGCGCTTTTAGTGCCTTTGTGTCTGAGAATACCCTCTTTCACACACACACACACACACACACACACACACACACACACACACACACACACACACACACACACACACACACACACACACACACACACACACACACACACACACACACTGTTTCACTGACACACACACACACACTGGGACGCTCTCCCCCACACTCATGTATTATGGATGTGTGTGTGACCTCGTGCACAATGACAGCAGTCACAACTGAGTACAACCGCAGGGACAGCACAGCACATACAGTGGGAGGGCCCGGCGAAGTTTGTGTGTGTGTGTGTGCGTGTGTGCGTGCGTGCGTGCGTGCGTGTGGGGCCACAGGGCACAGGGAGGTGAAGGAAAGGTTTGGAGAGAGAGAGGAAGTGTGTGTGTGTGTGTGTGTGTGTGTGTGTGTGTGTGTGTGTGTGTGTGTGTGTGTGTGTGTGTGTGTGTGTGTGTGTGTGTGTGTGAGAGAGAGAGAGAGAGAGAGAGAGAGAGAGAGAGAGAGAGAGAGAGAGAGAGAGAAGAGAGAGAGAGAGAGAGAGAGAGAGAGAGAGAGAGAGAGAGAGAGAGAGAGAGAAGAGAGAGAGAGAGAGAGAGAGAGAGAGAGAGAGAGAGAGAGAGAGAGAGAGAGAGAGAGAGAGAGAGAGAGAGAGAGAGAGAGAGAGAACAGTACAGGCAGAGGGACAGGGAACAGGCAGAGGGACAGGGCCTGTGTTTGGAGGGTTGGGGTGTTGGGTGCATGAAAGATTAGGAACAGAGGACGTGTGTGAGTGAGCGAGAAACTGTGAGAAAGAGAGTACATTGTGTTTAGTGGACGTGGTGACGGTGTAGAAGAGAGAGAGAGAGTGTGGGTTAAGTTTGGAACAGAGGGAAGAGTGTGTGAGACAGAGCAGGGGGTGGGGGGTGGGGCGGGTTGAGTGAGAGAGAGAGTTTTGGATAGTACACATTAGGGCTGGGCGATATGGAAAAAAAAAAACAATATCACGATATGGATTACTTTATATCACGATAACGATCACGATATAGCACAATTACATACGTTTTCAGTTATTCTCTTTATTTGCTCTTTATTTTTTCATGTCGCAAAACAATCTTTCTTTAAAATCTTTTTATTCTTATTTTTACAGTTACATTAACTTACAGTGTGTATTGTGACAACATGAAATGTAATTAAATGACATTCAATTGTATAAAATTGATAAAATTACTATCACGATATAAACGATATAGGAGAAAGGTCACGATATACACTTTTATATCACGATAACGATATATATCGTCATATTGCCCAGTCCTAGTACACATAGAGGAAGGAGAGAGTGCGGGTGAGGTGAGGTGAGGTTTTGAACAGAGGAAAAAGTGTGTGTGAGTGGGAGAGAGAGTGAGAGCGTGAGAGATAGAGAGGAGAGATTGTGTTTAAGACCGAGGACACGGTGGTGCAGTAGAGAGGGAGAGGGAGTCTGTGTGAAAGAGAAAAAGATTGTGTTTGGAACAGTAACATACTATATGTGAGGGAGAGAAAAGGATGGTTTTGGACAGAGGGAACAGGGAAGTGTTTGTGAGAGATGCGGGTCTGTGTGAAAATGTGTGTGAAAAAAGAAAATAGATCAGTGTCTATGGGAAAGGAGGAAAGAGAGGGGTAGTTTTGGGGCGGCTGTGTGTGTGTGTGTGTGTGTGTGTGTGTGTGTGTGTGTGTGTGTGTGTGTGTGTATGTGTGTGTTGATGTGTCACAGTTTGTGTATCTGTGTGTGTGTGTTGGTGTGTCACTGTGTGTGTGTGTGTGTGTGTGTGTGTGTGTGTGTGTGTGTGTGTGTGTGTGTGTGTGTGTGTGTGTGTGTGTGTGTGTGTGTGTGTGTGTGTGTGTGTGTGTGTGTGTGTGTGTGTGTGTGTGTGTGTGTGTCTGTGTGTGTGTTGGTGTCTGTCTGTGTGTTGGTGTGTCTGTTTGTGTGTGTGTGTTACAGAAAGACACTGATAGAGGAACCTAAGTGAGTATTGAGTGTCCGCCGTTTAAGACGGTGTTTAAATGGCGGTGGCAATGACCATGTGTAAACGAGAGAAGTAGATTGTGTACAGTTTGCAAGGACAGGAGTGAGTGTGGGTGACAGAAAGGAATGTACACAAAGTACAAGAGAGTACACAGATGCTGTGTTCCATTATTCACCCTCTGTACTGTGTACCTTGTTTGAGTGCAGTGAAGTACCCTTTCCACCCTCCGCAATTCACGAGGCGAGTACATTCCGATTCCCGTTCTGTCTGATACACTTAACGGAAATGACGGTTGGTCGCGTGACATCCGAGTTTACCAACTGCCAATATGCAATTCAACACGGAAGGCACTGTTCCTTATGCTAACACTTTTTAAAGTTACCCCTGCCTCTAATACACATGGCGATTGTCTTTGGAATCAAAACTATGCTGTTATCACAGAGATTCAACCGTTTGACAGATCTGACACTCAACTACGTCACAAACATGGCGGCCGTTGAGTGCGAAAAGTGTACAGTAACACCACACTTCGAAAAATGGCCGTTTTGGGGGCGTTATCCGGGTAATTTACAGTACACTTTACCCTCGCGATTAGAAATGGAACGCCCTGCGTACCCAAACACAGTGCGGAAAGGGCGTTAAGTACGGGTAATGGAACACAGCAAGAGAGAGAGAGAGAGAGAGAGAGAGAGAGAGAGAGAGAGAGAGAGAGAGAGAGAGAGAGAGAGAGAGAGAGAGAGAGAGAGAAGGAGGAATATATACGAAGAAAGAGAGAGAGAGATACAGAGAGAAAGAGAGAGAGAGAGAGTGAGCGAGAGTTTGTATGTGAGAGACAGAGCTAGTGTGTGTGTGTGTGTGTGTGTGTGTGTGTGTGTGTGTGTGTGTGTGTGTGTGTGTGTGTGTGTGTGTGTGTGTGTGTGTGTGTGTGTGTGTGTGGGTATGTGCGTGTGTGTGTGTGTGTGTGTGTGTGTGTGTGTGTGTGTGAACAAGTTTTGTAAGCACTTGGTACAGTGTGACTGACTGTGTGTGTGATAGACAGGCCTGGGTGAAGGGAAGACTGGAGTACCGCAGCATGAAAGAGGGAGAATGCAGCTCAGACAGCAGTAGCCGAAATGGAGGGATCAAAGAGGAAGAAGGAAGATGAGAGATGAAAAGAAAGAGATAAAAAGGGGGAAAGGGGGATCTAGATCAGGAATAGATGATAAGCGGTAGAAACAGGAAGTCAGAAGGAAAGAAAGAAGAAAGAAGTGAGAGAGGAAATTAACTCGAGAAAACAAAGGGTACAGAGCAAGAAGAGATGAAAAGAAAAGGTTGGATCAGAAGGAAGAGGTAATGGTGGAAAGCTCGCACATCCACAGGAACGTCTGACCTGGGAGCAGGACCACAAGTGACTAGACGATTCTGAGAAATAGTCCCGCTGCACGACCAGGATTTCTTTTGCTCCCAATATTGTATTTTTTCGTGACATTTCAGGTTTTACCCCTTCTTCAGAAGAAGGGGTAAAACCCGAAACGTCACGAAAAAATACACTTTTTTCGACTTTTTGACTTTTTCTCAGAATCTTCTCGATCAGAGGGAAGGAAAGAAAAAATGAAATAAAAAAAGAAGTGAGACAAGTTACGGTAATTCGACAAAACAAAGTGATGCAATTGGAGGAACAGACAGAAGCAAAGAAGAAGTAATGAAAGAAGAAAGAGAGGGGAAGAAAAAGATTCAGTGAGTAAAGACCAGGAAAAGATGACAAGAAAGGTAGAGGAACATACAGAAGCAAAGGAAAAAAAGAATGAAAGAAGAGAGAGGAAGAAAAAATGTTCCTTTTTGACCCTTTACCCCTGATAACGTGCTATATATAGCTAGGCTACATCTGGCACTCCATAGCAGTCTAGCAGCGTTATCTGCACTAGAGCTCAGCGCAGTCTCACTCAGTCTACTCCTTACGTCAAGGTTGGGCTGGGCGATATGGAAAAAAAACTATATCATGATATGGATTACTTTATATCACGATAACGATATATATAATGATATAGCACAATTACATATGTTTTCAGTTATTCTTTTTATTTGCTCTTTATTTTTTCATGTCGCAAACAACCTTCCTTTAAAATGGCTCTTTTTATTCTGATTTTTACAGTTACATGAACTCAGTGTGTATTGTGACAACATGAAATGTAATTAAATTATATTCAATTGTATAAAATTGATAAAATTACTATCACGATATAAACGATATAGAAGAAAGGTCACGATATACACTTTTATATCATGATAACGATATATATCGTTGTATTGCCCAGCCCTACGTCAGGGACATTCATTCCTATGAGGGAGGCGACGGCAAGCGAACAGGAGCGAAGTGAAGCGAAAATATTCGACCAAGTTTAATATGATGCAAATGAGGAGCGAATTTCGCCTGTGGCTGCCAATCAAATCAACAACATAGCTGTGTCATTCCATTTGATTCTCTGCAACAATCTGAATACGGTTGAGCTGTCACGATGGAACACTGAATTTCGCCTCTCTTCGCTTAGCTCGTTTCGCCTGTTTGTGTCCCTGGCGTAACACTACTAGCAGTCTAGCACTAGAGCTCTGCACAGTTTGCACACAAAACTAGAGATGTACAGGATCCAAGATCCGGTTCCGGATCCGGTAGGATAATAGGGTTTTTCAGACTATCCGGATCCGGCAGGATCTTAAGCAGTCACCTAAAAATCAGGATCTGGGGCATCTCTACTTTTTACATAGCCTAGGCTTTTCAGTCAGTCTTTCACAACCCCAATCGCTGCATGGAGTGAAAGCCCTTTGGAAGCGGCCGTTGAAGGCAGTGTGGCAGTTAGCCAATGAGTCTTAAAAATTGTTAACGCCAACGTAATAACAAGGTCCCACGTGTGCGAGTTGGCTATGTGTTTCAACTCTTTCGTAGGATCCGGTATCCGGTTCCGGATCCGGCAGGATCTTAAGCAGTGGATCCGGTATCCGGCAGGATCCTAAAAATCTCTACACACAAACCAGTCAAAACGCACTCAGTATCAACCTGTACACACACATACACTACTTAGCACACTAGTAGTCTGTCTGCTCTCAACTCGCACTGCTCAGTCCAAACACATCACAGTTACACAGCCACCCTACAGTAGAAAGATAACACACTTGGGAAAACTATGGTAAGTAGAAACAGACTCACTCACTCTGTACAGTCACAGAGCACACTTGAGGTGTGTGTGTGTGTGTGTGTGTGTGTGTGTGTGCGTGTGCGTGTGCGTGTGCGTGTGCGCGTGCGCGTGCGCGTGCGCGTGCGCGTGCGCCCGTGTCCGTGTGAGTGCTTGCGTGCGTGTGCGTGTGCGTGTCTGTGTGTCTGTGTCATCCTTCCCTTCTCTGATCTGTATTCATACATCCCAGAAGGAACAGACTCTGGAATGTACTCTGTAAATTATCATCCTACTCACTTGTGAGATCCCAGAAGACAGAGTTTGTTACAGACATAGACATAAACGTCACCGTTAAAACGGCAGTCGTATCTCCTTGTGGTCCACAGCTTAGTTGTTCCGCTTCACAGTTCAAACTTAGGCCTACTACTTTATGCAGTAACAACATGTGCTACATGTACAGTATTTACGTACACGGATAGAAGGATTGCACTCCTTTGTACAGTAACAGCACATTCTCTCACACTCACTTCGCGAAGAATACATCGAAATCTCCCTGCAGTGTGTGGAGGTTGTACTGAGAGAGAGAGAGAGAGAGAGAGAGAGAGAGAGAGAGAGAGAGAGAGAGAGAGAGAGAGAGAGAGAGAGAGAGAGAGAGAGAGAGAGAGAGAGAGAGAGAGAGAGAGAGAGAGAGAGAGAGAGAGAGAGAGAGAGAGAGAGAGAGAGAGAGAGAGAGAGAGAGAGAGAGAGAGAGAGAGAGAGAGAGAGAGAGAGAGAGAGAGAGAGAGAGAGAGAGAGAGAGAGAGGGATAGATTGACGGAAAGTTATAACGGAAAAAATATGTGATCCACTATTAGTTTACTCAGAGAACGAGAGAAACTAGAAGAGAGAGAGATAGAGAGATTGGAAGAAAGAGGGATAGAAAGAAAGAGAGAGAGAGAGCGCGAGAGAGCATGTCTGTGTGTAACAGTTGTGCCGCAGCGTGCCCTACTGTATCAGCCCAATAACGGCTACAGAGAGAGAGAGAGAGAGAGAGAGAGAGAGTGTGTCCTATCAGCCCAATAACGGCTACAGGTCAGAGAGAGAGAGAGAGAGAGAGAGAGAGAGAGAGAGAGAGAGAGAGAGAGAGAGACTCTGTACAGCATCGTGTCCTATCAGCTCAGGAACGGCTACAGGTCTCTGGGTTCTCAGGGGAGACTGCTGCTGCTGGCCTAGTTGTACTCTCCGTTCCCGTGGAGACCAGCTGGTGATGCACGCGC
>NC_085873.1:38538542-38541042 GCF_034702125.1 Engraulis encrasicolus | reverse complement strand
CTGGGTCATTTCCCGATCCCACCCCGTCTCTCTGTCCCACTCGCTTCCTGTCACCATCTCAGACTGTCCTATCGAATAAAGGCATTAAAGCCCCTAAAAATATATATTAAAAAAAAAGTACAAAAGCACAAAAGTACCTCTCAACTTAACCTGGTTTACTCCTGAACCAGCTTCTTAGTATAGGCCCCTGGTATGCTCCTTCTACTTTCCATATGTGACTGACCACTAACAAAGACCGAAGGAGCCAAAGATCAGTTCATTTGAGACAGGCTCTGACTCTAATGTGTGTATGTGTGTCTCTCCACAGCAGAGGAGCACGGCAGGATCCCCCAGTCCAGGTGCTTCATCTCTGGCATGCACCACTTACCCGCTCCCCCTGCTTCCCCCAGGCCTCCAGGAGACAACCACTATCTGTGAGAGGTCAGTCTGTGTTCAATGTCCCCTGCTTGTCTTGAGACTACGGAAAACAACTGACTACAAGGAATGTGTCCTTTGACTTGACATTTGTCTTCCATGATCCCCATTCTCCAAAAGCACAGCGATTCTCAACATGTGCTCGAGGGATCACTGATTATCTGCAAGAAAGGTGAAGTCATCCACGAGGAAATGTCTGTTTGAGAAACTCGGGCATAGTGGACTAGAATGAGTGTCATTGTAATGGTTACATATGCATCTGTACAGGGAAGTGTTAGGGAGATGGTCTTAAGATCAGAGGGTTGCAGGTTCAAATCTCACCCTTACCTCTATCCATGGCTGAAGTGTCCTTGCAGAAGGAACGTAACCCCACATTGCTCCAGGGACTGTAACCAATACCCTCGAAATAACTGTAAGTCGCTCTGGATAAAAACGTCAGATAAGTGTAATATAATGTAATGTACAATGGTGTCAGTGTATGTGCCTCGTGCATTGACACGTACTGTACATATTTTAGTCAAGTTAGTTAGTCAAACAAATGCAGCCATGAAACTCATTACTAGAAGCATCCCATGTCTCTTTGCTTCGCATGGATAAGTAAGGCCCCCATGGGGCCCCTCTAATAGCAGGTGTGTTGCTTATCTCTCGGGCCGTTTCACCAGCTCTGATTACCGCACATTTTTGGAATAACCACCTGTAAGGTTTACACCGTTTCATATGGTTGTGTGTCATACAAGTGTGACAGGAATGTTCGGAGGATGAATGTTGGGGCCCAAGATTCTAGAACAGAAAATATTCCAGAACACAACGCTCTAGAATGGGTCCTGTTGAGTATAATGTTGAATTCTAGAATCTTGCATCTTCAGTAGAATGTTAAGAATGATAAGTGTGAAAGACAGATATTGGAGATGTGGTTGCAGAGAGACTGGGTATTATTCTCTTAGGTGGTTGTGTGCCTTCATAACATTAAAGCAAAAGTAGTTTTTTGGTCAATCTTAAAATGTTTCCAAGGTCCTTTCAGTGGTTCATCTATTTGAATGGTGGTGAGACACTTCTGAATTCACTATGCTGCCCTCTTGGGGCTGTATTCGCATCTCAAGATAAGGTGTCAAAATATGCCCTCTCAGCCTCTGCCCTCGCAACACAATCCTTGACGTCATTGATCGACAGTTTTATTCAATGTATTGGATAAAAAACAGTATTTATTTGAGGGTCATTCTCTCATTTGTAATCGGGATGCTGAATGGTGAATTGCTCTGTCATTGTTTTTTGTTGGGCCTTAAATTATAAGACAGTAGAGAGAAGACAGGAAATGGTTACCTGTCTGACTGCCTGTCTGTCAGCTTGTCTGTCTGTGAGCTCACTCACTCCCAGTTCAAGTTACCGGAAGATTATCTGTGATGGGCCTGGTTGCCATGGCACTACCAGCTGCTTCAAGTGCTGTGTTTACATTCTGGAACTGGAGACGATCAGGTTCCATACTCTTTCTGGAGAGAGAGAGAGAGAGAGAGAGAGAGAGAGAGAGAGAGAGAGAGAGAGAGAGAGAGAGAGAGAGAGAGAGAGAGAGAGAGATGCATGGAGAGTGTAAAGTAGTCAGGTAGATGCATGGAGAGAAGGATAGAGGCAGAAAAGAGAGCGATGGGAAGAAAGAACGAGAGATAGAGGGAGGGAGGGAGAAAAAGAGAAGCAAGGACAGAAAGACAAGCGTGGAGATTGAGAGAGAGACTGAGACAGAGAGACAGAGATGGTTCTAATGTTACTACTTCAACTCCAGACTCAGAGACACAGACAGAGACACAGACACAGACACAGACACAGACACAGACACAGACACAGACACAGACACAGACACAGACACAGACACAGACACAGACACAGACAGACAGACAGAGAGACAGAGAGACAAAGAGAGCGATGGGATGGTAGATGCATGGAGAGAAGGATAGAGGCAGAAGAGAGAGTGATGGGATGGAAAGAAAGAAGGAGAGACACAGGTCTAATGTAACTTCTTCAACTCCAGACAGAGAGAGAGAGAGGTAGAGAGAAGTATTTATATATAGAGAGAGTCGGGTAGAGAGGGGTGGAG
>NC_085873.1:38493542-38521042 GCF_034702125.1 Engraulis encrasicolus | reverse complement strand
AGAGCAATATAGTTAATTTGTTGTGCGAAGTCTGGAGTAACATGACGGCCACAGATATCGGAAACACGTCCGACTGTCAGTCTAGTTTGTGTCAACGACGTTGCCTCGCATAAGTTAAAGGGCTATGGCCATAAGCACAAGGTGAGGATGAGACGAAAGACAATCAGAGGGACACACAGACGTCGTAAACAGGTCGTAAAAATGGATCGATGGCCACCCTAATTAAATATATCACACAGGCCACAGAGAAGTCTATGAATACCTGGGACATTCACTCAATGATCGGTTGTGTGTGTGTGTGTGTTTGTGGGTGCGTGTGCGCGCGTCTGTGTGCGTGCTGTGAGTGGATTTACATGAGTGCATGTCCATACTCTGAATATCTTTGGCCATGAGTTGTAACATACTGTATGTGCTTCTGTGTCCTTCCCTGCCCTGTCCTGTTAAAAAGGCTCGAGGGAAAAATGGCTGCGTTAGCCTACTACAACTGGCTTTGATCCATGAGTGGGTTCTGTTTGTCCCAGACGGACCACTCTGTAACTGAGTAGTTTTGACAGAGGAGGTGGCTCTGTTTGTCCCAGACAGACCACCGTAGTTGGCTGCCCTTGACCCATGAGGTGGTTCTGTTTGTCCCAGACAGACCACCGTAGTTGGCTGCCCTTGACCCATGAGGTGGTGCTGTGTGTCCCAGATGGGCCCCTGTAGCTTACACCCATAATTTGGCTCTATGAGTGCGCTGCAATATGCCTTGCCTCCTCCACTTGCCTCCTCCAATTGCTTCTCTACTCGTACCAGGAAGTAATATGTCATGATGACATCACCGACAACAGCATTATATTTCAATATCTTGCAAAAGCTCAATTGTAGAGTCTTTTTCTCATTTGCAATTGGGATGGTGAATGAAAAACAGTCCCTCAAAAGTTGTTGTGGCTAGGCTGACAGCTGGGAAACTTTATCGTTTTCTCCACGGAGGAGGTGCCAGGAGGCGGGACGAGGAGACAAGCGCAAGTGGAGGAGGCAAGGTCGCATATTGCAACGCACTCTGTGTGTCCTAGACGGCTCCCCGGAGCTGAGTGGCCTTGACCCATGAGGTGGTACTGTGTGTCCCAGACGGGCCCCCGTAGCTCTCACACCTATTAGAGGCTAATCTAGGCCACGCTGCAGACATCCTGAAACCCCTTTCCTTCATAACACCTCACTATGGAAGAGAGAGAGAGAGAGAGAGAGAGAGAGAGAGAGAGAGGAGAGAGAGAGAGAGAGAGAGAGAGAGGAGAAGAGAGAGAGAGAGAGAGAGAGAGAGAGAGAGAGAGAGAGAGAGAGAGAGAGAGAGAGAGGGAAATGGATAGAGTGTAGAGTGCAATATTGGACAGATTAAAAACGGAGTGATACAGAGCATGTACACCATGCACACCACCAACATGCCATGCACATGCATGAATATGTGCTCAATTCACTCATATATGGGTGGGAGACGTGACGCCTTGTTCTTTCGTAACATTGGTTAAAAACCTACTAACTGTCATTTTGCCTTTAAAAACAAATGTCAATGAAAGAATATGTGATGCATTATGTTTCATATTAGTCTTAGATGAGAAGAAACATTTTTGTTAAGATTTATGTAAAGGTTTATATGTCAAATATCCTGCGGTGTGACTGTAACATTAATGAAACCTGGAATATAATATATATATAAATTAACCAACAACATTTTGAATAATGTATGAAGCATTTGGCATGATTGCATGAATATTAACTTTATATTAAGATATGTGAATGTGAAAAAAACTCAAGACAGTAATATTAACTACAAGTTCAATTTCGTAACACAAATTGCTTCCTGTGGGGTGACATGTACGTATGTCAATGGTTGTGAGTGGGCAGCTGCAAGGCCAACTACAAGGGCCTTAAAGACTGGCTCCTAACCAGTCAGTACCTCAGTTATTGGAGAGTGCTGTGGAAGTTTAAGGTGACTCTTAACCTCTTAATATGTCTTCATATTGCAATCTTTCTGTCACGCAATGCTTAGGTTCATTTTATGGTGTCCTGTGTTGTGACTGCTCTTATGGGAGGAAAAAAAGTTTTATATAAATGACAACACATATTAAGATTAAACACAATATTATTATCAAGTTAGCATGAGCTCAGATGTCAGTCATGTATACAAAAGGATTAAAATGGCCATAATGCAGTGAATTCCCTGTGGTGTGACTCCATTTTCCTGCGGTGTGACATGCCTATGCAATGTGTTGATGCAGGACACATTTTCCCAAAAATGGCAAAAAATAAGGTGAAATTCCACAGACCACTAAGTGCTTTATTTTTTTCTATTTTTTCCAATTTTTATCCATCATTTTTTTCAGGAATTTGAAAAACTTTTTTTTTTTTGCGTTACGCCCTTAAACGTCAACCACCCATATATATACATGCACATGCAATGTAGCCTACACCATGTACATTACAAACAGTGTTGGCAATTTAGCAACTTTGTCGCTAGATTTAGCGGCTTTTTGCCATCCCTGGCGACTAAAAATGTCATCTAGCGACGTAAGGAACTTTTTTGTGAATCTGGCGACTTGCACCTTTTCAGTGACAAAATCATTGTTTTCAACATAATTGTAACACTGCACCACCGTCAAAAGCCTTTCTCAAGGTTAAGCAGGGCTGCAGATTAGCTCTGATCTCCAAACAGTAGCTAGCACTAGCATGGGAGCGTGTCTGTTCCCACAGCCCATTGGTCCCACAGCCCATTGGTCCCACAGCCCATTGTTCCCACAGCACTAAGATTTTTAGCATCATTTTTAGGCCTATTGGATCTCTTAGTTTACTTGGAAATGTGGGAACATGGAGTTGTAGAGCATAGGGCTTATATTTGAATAATTTCTTAAAACTGTGGGAACATGGAGCAGCAGGAATAAGCTGGGACCATTTGGGCTGTGGGACCAATGGGCCGTGGGACCAATGGGCCGTGGGACCAATGGGCTGTGGGAACATAGAGCACTACTAGCCCTACTAGCACTGCCCATTTGTATTATGAACATAGGCATGAAGGCACGTTTTCTACAGATCAGCATGACGTGCGTGATGCTGTGACGTCACGATGTCATCTAGCGACTACTAGTGACTTTTCAGCGAGCCAACAGCGACTTTGGCTGATTTTTTTTTTTGCAACACTGGTTACAAAATAAACAGAGGAAAGGAACGAGAACGATGGAAAAAGAAAGACGGAGGAAAGATGGAGTTTTGAATCTGTCTCTGAATGGTATCAGGTCTCAGTGAAATACACTAGATGCAGTAGTGTGCGCGTGCGTGCGTGCGTGCGTGCGTGCGTGCGTGCGTTAGTGTGTATGCTTGCAATACCCCAGTGAACTAGTACATTTTTTCTCATGCCAGGGAGCACCCTGCAGGGAACAAGAAGGTGTGCAAATGATAGCAGTGGTTTGTCTGTGTGTGCACGCGTGTATGTGGGTTGTGTGCAAGTGAAAGTTTTGTGTGTGTATGTGTGTGTGCACGTGAAAGTGAAACCATGTGTGTGTGTGTGTGTGTGTGTGTGTGTGTGTGTGTGTGTGTGTGTGTGCGCGCGCGTGGGTATGTACGTGGGTATGTACGTGGGTATGTGTGCAAGTGAATGCATTGGTTTGTGTGTGTGTGTGTGTGCATGCGTGTGTTGCTGTGTGCAAGTGAAAGTATTACTTGCTTGTGTGTGTGTGTGTGTGTGTGTGTGTGCTTACTGCACATAACTTTCCCAGGCCAGAGTAGAACACAAACCCCTCTGCCCCACAGCTGCATTGTGTGTGTGTGTGTGTGTGTGTGTGTGTGTGTGTGTGTGTGTGTGTGTGTGTGTGTGTGTGTGTGTGTGTGTGTGTGTGTGTGTGTGTGTGTGTGTCCGTCCCACATCAGCTTACGCTTCACAGACATTCTGGAAGCTTCCCTGGAATTTCTGTCTGGATTTTCCTCTCTACAAACTGTTTGTGTGTGTGTGTGTGTGTGTGTGTGTGTGTGTGTGTGTGTGTGTGTGTGTGTGTGTGTGTGTGTGTGTGTGTGTGTGTGTGTGTGTGTGTGTGTGTGGCGGTGTGTGTGTGTGTGTGTGTGTGTGTGTGTGGCGGTGTGTGTGTGTATGTGACGCTGTGTGCGTGTGTGTGTGTGTGTGCTATTCTTTTCTCTTCTCTGCACCGCATGCCAGACAGGGCTTGATATCTGGTTTGGTTTGTGTTGGGGGTGTACAACACAGCCAGGTTCTCACAGACAGAAATGTGTGTGTGTGTGTTTTGTGTGCAGGCGGGCATGCGTGTGTGCGTGTGTGCTTAAAGGGGTATGCCACTATTTTGGGGCTTAATACAGTTAAAATCGTTGGCCAGGGTTTATAAAGGTGGTAAAGTGTCTTATTTTTCATGTAAGCCGTTGTCTTGCTTTAAGACAAGTTAAAAGAGGGAGCATGTCGCTAAGCTAGTGAAAATCAATGGAGAGAGAAGGAAAGAAAGCGACAGGTCAAAATAGAGAGAGAGGGAGAGAGTTTGCGCTGGTCTGAGCGATCTGTAATGGGTGGCCTAAATCCAGTAAGTCTCCAGTACTATATGGGAGCACAGCACAGCACACAGACTAGAGACTAATGCCAGTCAGGCGAAGGGGGAGAAACTGGGACAGCCGCTCCATCTTTGATGATACAGTGCCCTCCATAATTATTGGCACCCCTGGTTGAGATGTGTTAAAAGCCTTAAAATAAATTCAGTGTTTATTGCAGAAGAATACTGTCACACTGAAAATTGTAGGAAAATGTAGCCTTCAACTCAAATGAATTGTAAGAAAATAAAAAAATCCCTGACTAAAAAATAATTATTTTTCATTAAATCACCTGTTCCACAATTATTGGCACCCTTAACAATTCCCAGGAAATAAATATAATTGAAGCATTTCTGTCATTTCTACTGTAGTTTACAAAGTTTATCAGAGTATGTAGGAACATTTAATTAGTAATTCATCACTTCCTGTTTCCCTGGGGTATAAATATGACGTGACACCAAGGCCATTTCTCTTATCCACTCTTAAACATGGGAAAGACAAAGGAACACAGCATACAAGTGAGGCAGATGTGCGTCGACCTTCACAGGTCAGGCAGAGGCTACAAGAAGATTGCCACTCAACTGCAGCTGCCCATATCCACTGTGAGAGGAATAATTAAGAAGTTCAAAACAACTAGAACAGTGGTAAACAAGCCTGGACGAGGACCCAAGTTTATTTTGCCACCACGCACAGTGAGGAGGATGGTAAGAGAAATCAAAAGATCTCCAAAGCTCACTGTTACAGAATTACACCAAATGGTAGCATCCTGGGGTCACAAAGTCTCCAAATCAACCATCAGGCGCTGTCTATACGCCAACAAGCTGTTTGGGAGGCATGCACGGAGAAAACCTTTCCTCACTCACAATCATAAACGCAAGCGTCTGGAGTTCGCCAAGCGGTATTGGGGCTTCAACTGGGACCGTGTGCTTTGGTCAGATGAGACCAAGATTGAGCTTTTTGGCAACAAACACTCTAAGTGGGTCTGGCGTACCACGAAAGATGCGCATGCTGAAAAGCACCTCATACCCACTGTGAAGTATGGGGGTGGGTCAGTGATGCTGTGGGGCTGTTTCGCTTCCAAAGGCCCTGGGAACCTTGTTAGGGTGCATGGCATCATGAATGCTTTGAAATACCAGGACATTTTAAATCAAAATCTGTTGCCCTCTGCCCGAAAGCTGAAGCTGGGTCGTCACTGGGTCTTTCAGCAAGACAATGACCCTAAACATATGGCCAAATCTACACAGAAATGGTTCACCAGACACAAAATCAAGCTCCTCCCATGGCCATCTCAGTCCCCTGACCTCAACCCCATTGAGAACCTGTGGGGTGAGCTGAAGAGGAGAGTACAGAGGAGAGGACCCAGGTCTCTGGATGATTTAGAGAGATTCTGCAAAGAGGAATGGCTGAAGATCCCTCTTTCTGTCTTTTCCCATCTTGTGAAACATTATAGGAGAAGATTAGGTGCTGTTTTGTTGGCAAAAGGGGGTTGTACAAAATATTAACACCAGGGGTGCTAATAATTGTGACACACATTATTTGATGTCAAATAATTATTTCTTTATGTGGGATTTTTTCCCCACTGAATAAATGCACTTGTATTGAAGGTTGGATTTTTCTCTTTTTTTCCATTAAGGTCCCATATTATTTAGAAAAAAAATAAAATATTTGGAAGCTAAAAAACACATCTCAACCAGGGGTGCCAATAATTATGGAGGGCACTGTATGTCATGCTCTCATTAGGAAGAACCATGCATAACTAGATTACACTGTTTGTGTGCTTGTGTGTGCATGTATGCGTGTGTGTGTGAGTGAGTGAGTGTGTTTGTGTGTGTGTTTTTGTGAGTGTGTTTGTGTGTGTGTGTGTGTGTGTGTGTCCGTGTGTGTGTGATTTTGTGCGCGTCTGTGTGTGCGTGCGTGTGTGTGTGCGCGCGCGCGCGCGTGTGTGTGTTTTGTTTGTGTTTTGTGCGTGTGTGTGCGTGTGAGCACACATGCGTCCAACCCTACATCGTTAGATTACACACGCTCCCACATTCATTTAGTGCAGAGATAGGAGCTGCACTGTGGCTGAACCCAGCTAAGCATCGTAGCACACGTGTGTGGTGCAGCCGCACACACACACAAACACACACTTCACTACTTCACTAGCACAACATTTCACATTTAGGGCAGTCGTGGCCTGATGGTTAGGGAGGTGATCTTAAAATCAGAGGGTTGCCGGTTCGAATCCTACTGTACCCTTACCTCTCCCTACACCTCCATCCATGAAGTGTAGTGCCCTTTAGCTGAGGTGCCCTTGAGCAAGGCACCTAACCCCATACTGCCCCCAGGGACTGTAACCAAAACCCTGTAAGTAACTGTATTAAGTCGCTTTGCATAAAAGTGTCAGCTAAGTCTAGTGTAATGTAAAGTAACATTTCAGTCTTAAATGTTAAAGACTTGGTCATTGCCATTTTGTTAAGAGAAAGCATGGGCCATATCTCTTAACAGAACAATTCACCTCGTTTCCATACTCAATTATGATCTTCACTAGACTGATCTGAGATGATTTTATGAATGTAAACACATTTTTCTATCCCTCTTCCTCTTTAGAGGAGTGAAGATATCAATGCGTCGACGACTGCTTTTATACACTTTTATTTTGGCACGGGCCGAGATTGGGTCATTGGCTTATTACGCAATGCTAATTAAGGAGAGACGGGGACAAGTCGTGACATTATTTTGGGGACAGCACACCTCTCCCCTGGCACGCTGAGACTTGGCACCCACAATTACACTACCAGAGAGAAAGAGAGAGCGTGTGAGTCTCTCTCTCTCTCTCTGTCTCTCTGTCTCTCTCTCTCTCTCTCTCTCTCTCTCTCTCTCTCTCTCTCTCTCTCTCTCTCTCTCTCTCTCTCTCTCTCTCTGTGTGTGTGTGTGTGTGTGTGTGTGTGTGTGTGTGTATGTGTGTGTGTGTGTGTGTGTGTGTGTGTGTGTGTGTGTGTGTGTGTGTGTGTGTGTGTGTGTGTGTGTGTGTGTGTGTGTGTGTGTGTGTTGGCATGCGTGCCAAGCTCAGTTGCTGCCAGTCTGGTAGTGTTTTAATTAGGCTACAGATCGGGATGCTTAAGCCTTTCTGATAGTCAGGCCAAGGTGCCAGTGCGTTTGTGTGTGTGCGTGTGTGTGTGAACGAAAGAGCGAGCGAGAGAGAGAGAAAGATTGAATGACCGAATGACACAATGTTGTCGTCACATATTTTTTGTTTACGATGAGGTTCGTTTCAACAGTGATTTAATTAACCACTTGGCTCTTACAGGCTAAATTCAATGTGCCTTTTAAAAGTTGTTCAGTAGAGACCTGTTTTTGTCTCTGCCTCTGCCTTTTCATTTGCCTCATCACAGAGGTACGTAGTTGACACACAACTGATAGAACGCTCGTGGCAGCTGGATACTGTGACATCATAATGACCTGGCATTCTCTCCTGGCATTCTCCAAGTGAACTGTTGTCCAGTTAACAAAACACAGCCGCCAAATAGAAACGGAATCTTTTGAAGTGGTCACAAGGCCTCTGTTGTACACAGATGGAGTTAGATTACACACTGTGTTGTTCAGTCAGATCGCACAATGACGAGCAAAAGGCGGCTGCTGTAACGTGTCTGTCACAACATACAAATATTTATGTTTAATCCTTTAGGGGCCATTATTGCATGGTATGGGAATTCCTCTCAATCCAACAGGAGAGCTCTTCAGAGGGTTGTGCGTACAGCTCAGAAAATATGCGGCTGTGACTTACCCTTCATACTGGAGCTATTCGCAGGAAGGAGCATCAGGAAGGCAAAAAAAATCTTAGCTGATCCTAGCCATCCCAACTATGAACTGTTTTCTATATTACCGTCTGGGAAACAGTATAGAAGCCTGAAATCTCACACTACCAGACTCCAAAGTAGTTTCTTCCACCAAGCAGTTAGATTACTGAATTCATGCTGAAGACAACAAGGCACTTTCTTTGCACTTTTTCCATCCCCCCACCTCCCTCTTTTCTCCTTTTTCTTTTTAAATCTTTTTTGAGGACACAAAAAACACAGCAATGTTTACTCTTTACAGGCTGCAAAGTTATAATAAGACGTAATAAACAAATCTTGACTCTTGACTCTTGAATCTAGTGCAGTGCCTCTGTTATAATGTTATTGTCACCAGTATGGTAATGTCCAAGTCTTAATTGGTTTCTTCAGACTCTCTGCATTGTCATAGCAATGTGTTAATGACGTATTTGAGTGTTTTCGGGAAAGAGTGAATAGGCCTGTCAATGGGCCCATCTGCATTAAGAGGCTGCACCCTCTTCCTGTCATTTGAACTCCTAGTAGCCAATTTAACATCAATTTTAATTTGATGCCTCTTTACATTGGTACCTTAAATTTTATGCTAGTTTCGTGTGCATTTGTCATTGGTCATTTGCATGAAACTAAATACAGTATACTATACAGATGTTGTCTTAATCATCTTTCCAGTGTAGTCGGCCTACTTCTTGCCCCGCGGAACATTATTACAAAGCGGATTCCAAAAAAGTTGGGACGCTTTGTATTTTGTGAATAAAATCAAAACGCTGGCATTTTCAAAACATTCAATATGTTAACAAGGTAGAACATTATGTACAGACAACAAATCAGTTGTTAAATTCAAGGAGAAGTATTGTTTTGAGGTAATTACGTGATCATTTAAAATTTCACCCTTGCAACAAATCCCAAAAAAGTTGGGACACGGCCAATAAAATGCTTTTTATATTGGATAAGACTAAACACAACTCAAGGGATGATGCTGAACAGTTAAATACTTTGACTGATGCCATAATTGTATTCAAAAATTAGATATTTTGATGTGCGAGACATGATTTCAGCAGCTCAACTGATAGGTATGTTCTTCAACTTGCTTACCTTTTATTATGCTGAATATGTGGCATATCCTGACTGCAAGAAAACAATGTTGTGACCTGTTTACTCCTATGATGGAACCACACTGTTGGAACATAGTAGAGATTGAAATTGGCCACCATTATGGGACAATATCTAAAGGCGGTGCTCCAAAATATAATGCCTTGGTAGCTATGTTTACTGTTTAAAGACTGTATGTGTCATTCAACATTCATTTTAATGCTCTACATGAGTAAGAAGACTCTAACCAAGTCACCTCTGCACCCCCTTACCATCATATATGCTGTCTTTCAGACTGACCACTAAATCAAGCTGAAGTATTCATTTTCTATATAACCTGGAGGGTGTATGACTCCATAATTTTCAAAAAGGATTAAATATTTTCCATTCTGTAATAAGAGGACAGTTTCACATGTCTCCTAGGTCCATAGAATGAGCTTTTCCGCATGCAACACTGTTAAATGTCTGCATCATGTGCATTAATCAAATGTTGTGTTTATGGTCATCTTTTCGAGAGCTGTCATTGATGGAGTGTCATAGTTTGCTTATTGACCACAAGTATGTCATGATCTCATAACTTGTGCAATGATTACACAGAACTCTATATTACGGAAATAGGCCTTATATGCCTGCAATTTTGATAATTCAATCTTTCTGTGTAATAGATAAGTAATTAGTCCCCCAAAATCTTCGCTGCTGAGTGCCACAGCCTCTATGTGATGGTATTTTATTTATTCATTCATGTTGGCAGTCAATATAGTTCCTTTTAAAATATTCTTCCTTTATAATTTTTAGAATTATCCAACTATTACAACATGTTTTGGCCCTGTCCCAACTTTTTTGAGATTTGTTGCATGGGTCAAATTTTAAATGATCACATTATTACCTCAAAACAATAATTCTGCTCGACTTTAACAACTGATATGTTGTCTGTACATAACGCTCTACCTTATTAACATATTAGATGTTTTTAAAATGCCAGCATTTTGATTTTATTCACAAAATACAAAGTGTCCCAACTTTTTTGGAATCCGCTTTGTACATCAGAAACATTCTGTAATTCCGTGGGGAGTGGAATTAGAACACCTGCCATTGTGACACCATGAGAGTGCTCCTCGGTGACTCAACCAAAAGAGCAGCTGTTTGCTGATGTCATCATGTTTTTTGAGCCTGCACAAGACAGCACAAACAGAAAGCTGTCAGCGTAGAGGTGTGGGGTATTACCTGTAGTTTCTGTAAGGATGCCTTTAGGACATCCTGCCCTGGCAAGCAGACATGAATATTAGGGTGCATCAAACGCCCCTCGAAAATAAAAAGTTTGCAATATCCCACTCTGCTTTTGCAGTATTGTTCCTCTGCACTATCATAACTCCCTTGCACATTTTTAGCAGATTTGATTGATGTTAAAGGGTGGCACAATAGCTATTTCAAATCTGTGAAAGTGGAAAGGGAACTGGAGCATGGAGACTGTTACTCAGTTGAGGTTGAGGTAATTCACACTCTGTTTGACACATTTTCTGGAACTAATTGACGCCCTGTTGGGCCACAGTTGCTAGCTACTGCTGGTGTTGTCTGGTGACCTCACCCACTGTTGGACTGCTGTATTGCTCATTTCTATGTAGAGGTCTGGAAAAGTGTTAGGAGAGGGAGCGATGACATAAAGGAGTCGGACAAAGTGCGGATGAGGTGTTTGATAGACTTAATGATCACATTATGACACAAATTTATGACACACTATGTTTCATTAACTTAGTGTAAAAAAGGTGTTAAACAGACTTAATCACCACATTATGACACATTGTGAGACACATTATGTTTTACTAGATGTAACAATTATGTTTGTCAGACATAGTAGTAGTAGTAGTAGTAGTGTCTTTATTATCCCCCATGGGGGAAATTTCTTCTAGTTGGTGGCGCATTTGACACGAGGACAGTCAATACATACAACAGATCCCTCCCCAATCCACCCCCCTTCAACATTTACCCTAAGACACGCCTTGTACCAAAAACATGACAAAAATTGACATGGAAATGGACATTGGACATAGACAGGTATTAAACCATCATCAATCATCAGCAGTCCCAGTCTATCAAATAGCAATCCTGTAGCATAGGATAAGTGCAAAATCAACTTTTTCAGTTTGTTTACTCTGTTTGTTAAAAAAGGCCAATAACCTGTGGAATAAGAGAGTTCTTCGTCCTGTTTTTAATAATAGCAGGATATCTGAATCTGTTGCCTGAAGGCAGCAACATAAGTGTTGATGAGGTGTTTGACAGACTGTATGATCTCGTTATGACACACTATGGGGCCCCTAAGTCTCATTGGGTGTAACAATGATGTTAAACAGAATCCATCACCACATTATGACACATTATGTTTTACTAGATGTAACAATGATGTTTGACAGACTTCATCACCACATTGTGTTTTACTAGGTGTTACAATGGCATTAAATGGATGGAATGTTGGACTCTGTTGCACCTGTGTTTTTATGATCCCTATTGAGGGGAGCTGTCGTGACCCAAAAGTTCTGGGCTGCCCAGAAGTTCCATGTTCGTTCCAATCCAATGTTGGTGTCATTGCTACGGTGATGGCAGGCATGATCAGAATGTTGCAAACAGAGAGTTCTGTTTGATGATGCAATGTGACAATGAAGTCTGCCAGCATGCCTTTTGGTAGCCTCGCGAGCCATCCTACGTACTTCCGCCAAAGGATTGGCTCCACTACTGTAGTCTGGCCGTGCTTCTCTGTGGAGTGCCTGGAGCAGTAGAATTTTGATCGCAACGCCCCCCCAGAAAACGGCCAATAATCGAATACGCCCCCCACGTGGGGGCGAAAGGGGGAGGACGCTCGTGACAATGACGTACACATCTGCGCCAGAGCCATTGGTCTGCGATATGTTGTTGTTGAGTAACTGCCAGCGATTGGGTGAGAGGTGTCCAATAATTTCAAACCATAACTGAGTGCAAACTTCCTGCTTCCTACAATCACTTCAGAGCAAACAAATGCCAGACCATGAATACGAAATGAAATGGTAGTATTATGGGATGGTCAGGACCAGGCTAGCCTTTTGGTACACTGTAGCAGTTACAGTAATAGATGTTCTAGAACTGGGTGATGTAATTAGAACAGAAAAAATGTTGCAGGGATGACGGCAAAAAACAAAACAAAACAATAGACTCTTAAAAAGTCTTGGAATAACATCGAAATAACAGTGGAAGTTGATCAACTTGTCCAAAAGCTTGCAAATTCTACATCTTTGTGATCTAGAGTGATTTCCAGGGTAGATGACACACAAAAATCCTCCAAAACATCAAAGTCCTGGACAGTCTTATTAGAATAACGGATGTGCTGAGGGATTTAAACACACTGGAGTCGTGTGTGAATTAGTTCTAGAACAATTTTGTGAATTGATTCTTAGATATAATGCTTTCCAGGGAAGATGACACACAAAAACGTCCAAAACAATAGCGTACTCGACAGTCTTATTAGAATAATGTATGGGCTGAGGGATTTAAACACACTGTAGTCGTGTGGATTGATTCTTAAATAGAATGATTTCCAGGGAAGATGACACACAAACACGGCCAAAACAATAGCGTCCTCGACAGTCATATTAGAATAACGGATGGGCTGAGGGATTTAAACACACTGTAGTCGTGTGTGAATTAGTGCTAGAACGATTTCCTGGGAAGATGACACACAAAAAACGTCCAAAACAATAGTGTCCTGGACAGTCTTATTAGAATAACGGATGGGCTGAGGGATTTAAACACACCGGAGTCATGATTACTCACTCACCGCGTGTGAAGCGGCACCACAGCCTGGACATCTGGGTCAGTACTGGCCTATTTCAGGCTGCTGTTCTGGCCCAAAAAAGGAGCAAGTTTAGTTTAGTTTAGCCTTAATAAGCCTCCATTTTTCAGCCCTTGGCTTAGGGGTGCGTGCGTGCGTGCGTGCATGCGTGCGTGCGCGTGTTTGTGTTTGTGTGCGCGTGTGTCTGTGTGCGTCTGTGTGAGTGTGTTGGTGCGAGAGTGTGTGTGTGTGCGCGTACGTTTGTGGGTGTGTATTAGCGTGTGTTTGTGCATGCAGCACACTCTTGTGAATGTGTGTGTGTGTGTGTTTTTTTGTGTACACTCTACACACAAAGAAAGAGTCATGGTGACAGACACATGCATTTGTACCACATAGAAGAAACAGAACAGACACAGAAAGCATCTGTCGACCCAAAGGGGCTGAGGTGGGGCTGAGGTAGGGGTGAGGTGGGGCTGAGGTAGGGCTGAGGTAGGGCTGAGGTAGGGCTGAGGTAGGGCTGAGGTGGATTGAGGTAGGGGTGAGGTAGGGTAGGGGTGAGGTAAGGGCTGAGGTGGGGCTGAGGTAGGGTAGTGGTGAGGTAGGGTAGTGGTGAGGTAGGGTAGGGGTGAGGTGGGGTAGGGTTGAGGTAGGGTAGGGGTGAGGTGGGGTAGGGCTGAGGAAGGGCTTAAGTAGGGTAGGGCTGAGGTAGGGGTGAGATAGGGCTGAGATAGGGTAGGACTGAGGTAGGGTAGGGCTGAGGTAGGGTAGGGCTGAGGTAGGGGTGAGGTAGGGTAGGGCTGAGGTAGGGTAGGGCTGAGGTAGGGGTGAGGTAGGGGTGAGGTAGGGTAGGGCTGAGGTAGGGGTAGGGCTGAGGTAGGGCTGAAGTAGGGGTGAGGTGGATTGGGACTATGAGCACTATACAGCAGGCCCTGCCGTGGACAACCGGTAGGGCACTCACCTGCCATGCGGCTGACCCTGCCATTCGATTTCCGGCCTGGGACCTTTGCCGACACCTCCCCGTCTCTCTCCCAATTTGCTTCCTGTCCTCCTCTCACACTGTCCTATCAAATAAAGTCGAAAAAGACCAAAAAAGAAATCTACATACAGAGCAAAAAGAGCACTACATACAGCTAGGACTGAGGAGACTTGAGGTGGACCCCATAGTCTCTATCAGAGCCATACAGAGGGGAGAGTCGGGCAATCTCCACTGTGTCCTAGGGCCGACTTCCGCATTAGCAAAAATACCTGTTTAGCATCTCAGAACTGCCTAAGCGTTGCGAATGTTAGTGCCTAGAAGTGGGCGTAGCACACAGCAAATGCAATGCGATACAATGCAGGGAATATGACAAGACTTGCTGTTCGTAGTAATAACTTCAGATAATCACAACAGTTTTACCATCTGTGATGTTTATCACCACCGAGACAGTTGATAGTTTACATATTTGTGGTGATTACCCCGCAGTATAGTTCGTTAGTCCTTATTTTTGGCTTTTAATGTGGTGGTTCTATGTTGAGTCTATGGAAAGACAGCCGCTTTAGGCACAACCTTGATCTCGTTGAAAGGCGGGGCTGCAATTTAATTCCTGGTCCTCCAATCGCGCAACTCTCCCCTCTGTATGGCTCTGGTCTCTATGTACACCAGGGGTGTCAAACTCATTTAGGTTTCACAGGCCACATGCAGCTCATTTGATCTCAAACTGGGCCGGACCAGCAATGTAATTGCAAAATATTGTTAATCATATTATTGTTTGATATTGCTATTATATATTATATTATATGCTTTTTTTGTCTTTCAGTAAAGTAAATGAGTATGCTTTATGCCTCAGACTTAAGATTCATGCTTCCTACATCTAGCTTAATTTAACGTGAGGCTTTCTTAAAGGGGTATGCCACTATTTTGGGGGTTAATACAGTTAAAATCGTTGGCTGGGGTTTATAAAGGTGGTAAAGTGTCTTATTTTTCATGTTAAGCGTTAAGCTACACAGTTCCAATGACCTTTAAGTTGAGTTAACTTACAAGCTTACAAGTCCTGTGCTGTAGTATGTGGGGTGAGATGCACTCTGTAGACTTGGGGAAGGCACAGGTCAAGGACATGCAGTAGCTTTCCTTATGGCTCACAGTACACTCCTGTTATGCAATGCAAATACACAGAGGCCTAACTTTCCAGTTAACAAAATGTAGTCTACATTCAGAGAGGTACATATGAAGTAGAATGTCAGATGTCAGATGATGTGAGAAGTATGATGTGAGAAGTATGATGTGAGAAGTATGATGTGAGAAGTATGATTTCATTCATTGGCAACCAGGGCTCTAAATGAACACCAGCCAACTGGCCAAATGCTTGTGAAATTTCAGTTTGGCTGGTAGCCACTTTGACCAATTAGTGAGTGTATGTTTGGCTAGGAAGATTAACATCTACCACCCACTTTGGCTGGTGATGAAACAAGTTAATTTAGAGCCCTGTTGGCAACTATGTGAATTCAATTCTAGTAAATCCTTGAGTGTTTGAATTGCATCCGTAACAGAACTCCTACTTATCGCTGCTGACATTATGAACACATAGCCAACAGGAAGAGACGTCTGCCACAGTTTGTGTGTTTGTTTGAGATTGCACACGGCGGAAGAGCAGGAAGGGTCGGCTTTGTGCCCTTCAATAGGTGGATGTGGACACAGGAAGCAAAATCAAGCGTTATTGTGTGTGTCTGTGTCTGTGTCTGTGACAGATGTGTTGTTATCCAAGTCGAGGTTATCTCAGGCACTTATAACATAACAGAAAACACTTTCATTTCTCTCATTTGTTTTTCTCACGGCAGCAGCCACCTTGTTATGGATTGTGTTGTTTTATGGATTATTTGAGCAAATTCCTTTGTGATAATATTGTAAAATTGGTTTTGGTCGACTTGTGGCCCAAGTAGGGTGGCCATCGGTCCGTTTTTACGACCTGTTCACGACATCCGTGTGTCCCTCTCTTTGTCTTTCCTTTCCTCCTAGCCTTTTGCTTTTGGCCTCGAGATGCGAGGCAACGTCATTGACGCAAACTAGACCTTGACAGTCGGTCGCGTTTCCGATATCTGCGACTGCCATGTTACTCCAGATATAACCCCAGACTTCGTACAGCGAATTAACTGTATTGCTGTCGCCTTATGTCGGGGAAATCTCCGTGCAATAGCCCTATATGAAGTTCACTGTTCTGACTGTATGAAAGTTAAATAAGGTAGCCTAAATATATTATTGTCTGTCTGTTTCCTATTTTTTCCTGCACTGGTGGCAACGCATAGTGCAACAAAGTTTGTCCGCTAAATGCCTTTACAACGTTACGAGGGTTATCACAACTTTACAAACAGGGCAAAGAAACGTCTTTCTGCACGGGCGCTGTCTGTATTTTGAGCTCGTGTTGTTGGTTATCCAGCGTCTGCATGAAAAAAAAGGTTGACAGAAGCGGTTTGCCTCCCTTAAAACACCGCTGATAAACAGACTTCTGACCAACTTTGAGTAAAGTAAATCAAATTAATTGTTGGCTATTAGGCCTACGAATGCATGACTACCCAAAATACATAGCCTAAAAAAAAAAAGAAGAAATAGCCTACACAGACAACAACGGAAGGATTTGTCTAACCTGCCGTCTCTGATACAATATTAAGTTAGTGGTAGCCTACTGATGACTCCTGTATCGGAGTGAGGTAATGACATGCGAAAATCCTTTCCCCCCAAAATATTGTTTTACAAGTAGGCCTAAAACTGTTGTTGGCAGCTGAGTTAGTCGAGGTAAGATGGCAGCGCTGTTCCCTGATTTCTGCCTACAGTTTAGAATGCCAACTTCACTGTTTTCTCCACGGAGGCGGGGATTCGGCAAGTCGAAGCAATGGGTGCGCGTGAGGACGCTAGGTTAGAAAGTTAAGGGGCGGGGTTGTCCGGCCGAAATCCGGACAGCTGGTCACCCTACGCCCAAGGTGGGATCAACAGGTCAAATCACACAGGTCAAATAAGTCAACAAGGTTGGCTTCCCAATCCACATTCTGCAAAACACATTCCCTTTGTGTCATGGCTGTGTTATGTTTGCATTCGAGCCTTCTGAATGTAGAGTTTCAGTAGTTTGTGTAGACTTTGTGTGGGGCCTGAGTACCGAGGTGGAGGTCCATATGACTGTGGCCTGCATTGTACATGCAAAGCCCTGTTGGATTTGCAATGATTATAGTTACAGTTCTGGTTCTTGTTTGGGAACTGTTTTGTTGTTTCATTGTAGTTTACGTGTTTGTATTGAGTTTTTGTTTCCTCATCTGACTTCCTGTTTGTCTGTGTCACTTCCTGTCTTGTGCAGAGCGAGAGGCGGGCCCTCTGAGCCGTTGTCATGGCGCTGGTCCAGGCTCCGCCCCACACCGCCGCCCCCTCGGCCACCGCGCCCACTGAGCGACGCCCGCCGGCCTTCCCCCCGCCGTCTCCCCCGACGACCGCCATGGGTTCCGTCAGCAGCCTGATCGCCAGCCGCACGGCGTTCCCGTCGCGACCTGAGGAGGCCGGCATGGGAGCCAGACTCCGCCGCGCCGCCGCCCCAGGAGCGGCACGCTACCACCCTCAGGACATTACCCATGAACCTTTGCTGGGTGTTGTCAGCGCAACGCCTGGAAAACGACAGCCACTGGTGGCCTCGGGACAGACACACTCGCATACTACACACACGCACGCTCACACACACACGCACGCGCACGGGCACACACACCGGCATCGGACTTACCTGAGCGACGATTTCACGGGAGAGGACTGGGAGGAGAGGCATGCCCCGGCTCCGCCCAGTCCAGGAAGTGACATCACGGAGGAAGTGATGTCAGGGGGCGGGAGGCAAGCCAGGAGCGGGAGCGATGGCGGTGCGCCACCCAGACTTGTACCTGTGTCGGGGAAACTGGAAAGGGTGAGAGGAGATCGCACCACACTTACATTCGTTCAAAGCGACTTGAAGTAGATTCACCCAAATGTCATTTGAACTGTGGCATCCATCCAGTAGTCCTCTCGAAGTGTTTTCTGGCTTGGGCGAACATTAGCAAGAGTTACAGTTATTCAATGTTTATTCCGAAAGCTTGGCACAAGCGCGAATGTATCCTGGGCAGTATCTCCAAACTTACCCCACAAAAATCACATGTCATGACACCAAGCTTCTACAGTAGTACAAATAAGTTCTTTACTATGGTCGTACTCACAAAACGAAGCATTTGGAAGTTTGTAAAAAGTCCAGGAGTTTATTATTATCAACACAAGCCGAATAGCTTCTCTGCTGCTAAAGCTGCGCCAACGTTACTTCCGTCATATGAGACAAGCCTGAAAAAATGAGGGCGCATGTGCGACCAAATTGGTCGCACTCTAGAGTCCTGCCTACTGTAAACAATGTAAACAATTGTCACCAGACAATCACGATGACCTCCAATCATGTCCAAAGTGTTTCTCACTTAATATTTCCTGTTCTAAAGTGCTTCTGACTTCCTATTTCCTGTTCCCTGATTCCTGTTTCCTGTTGTAGCAGAACATTGAGAAGGCCATCATCAGACCCACTGCCTTCAAGCCTGTCGTGCCCAAAAGCCGCAGTGCCAACATGCAGTACCTCTCCCCGCGACTAGGTGGCGTATAACTTGTATTCATAACCTGCACACAGCTATTGCCAACTATAATGTATTTGTTGCATATAATCTGTGCATACTATAACCAAATTTACTTTGCTCTATTTGAACACACCATACATTAATAATCTATACACCGACTGTGCACATATTGCATGTATGTTTTTTGCACTTTTTTGCATCTACATTTTGTTGCCCTGTTTTCAAATGTGTGTAAGGGCGATAAATGAAATCTAACTCTGTGTAATCCGATGAAATCTTTGTTTATGAACTAGTGTTAACATGCAGTACCTCTCCCCACGGCACCTGTAGGTGGCGCTCTCTCCAGCAGCCAGGGAAACCTGAACCTGCTTGCCCCGGGCCCGAGCGAGCTGGCGCCCTCTTCGGGTTGCACGGAGCGGCGCAGCTCGTACAGCGGCAGCCGTAACGCCCTGATGACCCAGTCGTGTTCTTTCTCGCTGACGGATTCGGGACGCAACTCGCTGTCCAGCCTGCCCACTCACAACAGTGGAGGAGGAGGAGGAGGTAGGGGTGGTGGCTGTACTACTAGTAGTAGCCAGAGCCGTCTAATAACAGAGTTACGTTACTCCCATAGACCTCTATGGTCCAATCTTACCACCGTAATGGCGGCTCTCATGGAGCCTCACGGAGCGTTAACATGGAAATGCCCATTGACTTTAGTTCCAATAGAAGTAGTTACTTAGTTCTAGGAGGTGGCCGTAGAACACAGAAAATGTGTTAAAGGTAATGTAATTCGTAATTCACAATTGTATGTAATGGTTCTGTGTTAGTTTCCAGTGAACAGAAGTTTGCTGTTCAGAAATATTTTAATCTACGCGAATCACATCACCAACCGACTTCCTGGTTCCCGGTTGGCGCAACTCTTATTAGATGGCTCTGGTAGTAGCTCACCTGGGAAATCCCATGCTGCTTTGCACAATCGTTCTTCTGACCTGAAAGACAGCATGGGTTTTATCCCTCAGCCAGGGTTCCAGATCTTGAACTCCAATTAGAGTGGGTGGAAAGGCAATGACTGCAGTTTGTTTGGATAGATACAACTGACACAATTGGCTATGGGCTACGTTCATGCCACATGAGACATTTGAAATGCCCAATAAACGGCCATGGGCAATCATGAACTACACATTTCCTACGAGAAATTGCATAGGTAGTCTCCAGACTATCTGTTTAAAGTTACCTTTTTCAAACCAATGTTTCAGGGACTCCATGTCCATCAACATTGTAACACCTCTTCTGTCTTCCTGTTCTTGGGTCAAGATGGGTTTTTTTTGGCTCAGTCGTCAGGTTGTGCAATGGCATCTAATATGCTGCAATGTATGAAGAAAAAAAAATCCATACAATAATGGCACTGGCTGCCATTGCCCCACCCTGACTCGTGCAGAGCTACATTTGAGGGCCTCACATATTGAATTAGCTTTGTAACACCTCTTCTGTCTTATGACACTAATATCTAAATATCTACTTATCCCGTTATCACAGAGCCTATGTTATACCTTACTTTAACCAAAATTGTAATAGGCATGTCTAAATCTGTTACTTAAGGCTCCCGTTACTGTCATAGCAATGTTGTTATGTATTTTCAGCAAATAGTGAATAGGCCCGCCGGCGACCCCATATGCAGGAAAAGGCTTCAGTGATCTTTTAGTCCGGGAGCCGTGGGGTTGAACCCAGATTTCTTTGATAAAGTTCTTTTTTTTGCTTTATCTGATAGATTTTAGGCAAGTATTCAAGATTTCAGACGATGCCCGGTGATATCACTTGAGCATTTTCAGATTTTGAGCCTTTATTGTCCCATAAATGCAAATTATGACAAAAAACTAAAGACATCTAATATTACTGTGAATAATGTTACAAAATGTACCAAATTGCTTATATTACCTGAAAAACATTCACATTGGACTGCCTTAACACTGCCCTTATTGAAACAAACCAAATATGGGGTAATAATTAACCCTTTCATAACAGCAATCCCACAAATAAGGCGAGACACTGTAGGTGAATAGGGTATTTTTTTTAACTTGCAGATATCAATATGAAACTTTATCAGATGATTACTCGTATGAATTGGAGAAAAAATGTATTACAAGTTTTCTATATTTTATGTTTAAATATGCTAATTAGGCTATTATCTAATTAAATATGCACTAATTTGCATATATTTTGATGCAATGAATCTGACCACCTGAAAATTCCTTTTTTATTTTGTTAATATCGTACATACAAGAATATTTACTGTGGTTAATTGTGGCTATCTCCTTTTGTTATCCAGGTACAGAGAAAATACTGCTAATAACCTTAAAAAATGCGATTTCGGCCTATTTTTATGCATTTAGTTATATAAATCAGGTCATGAATGACAAATCAACAAATGCCTCCGTAAAAACATTCACAACATTGCTTACAGTAAGACTGTAAAGTATGGAACGGATTGTGCATTATGAGATCCTGCATAACATCACATCATGACAACATACATGACAACATCGCCGGTAGGTAGCCTACCACAAATAGGCAACATAAAAGAGCCAAAAATCCATAAAGCCATCAAATAAGATCTGTACATGCATTTAAATTTACACAGAAAGACCTATATACACTGCAACATACAGTACCGCACGCTCAGAGACAGTGAGAGAGAGAGAGAGAGAGAGAGAGAGAGAGAGAGAAGAGAGGAGAGAGAAGAGAGAGAGAGAGAGAGAGAGAGAGAGAGAGAGAGAGAGAGAGAGAGGTCTAAACATAGGAAAACAGCTATACATTATATACTGTTGAGTCAAAAAATTAAGTCAATCCAGTGTATCCTGACTGGTATTAAATGATCACTTAAAAGTCCATGAAGCCATCAAATAAGACATGTACCTGCATTTAAATTCGCACAGAAAGACCTGTCTACACCTATACAACATACAGAGTCCTTAACACCTAAAACACCTATAGCCTACATTATACTACACGCACACGCACACACACACACACACACACACACTCACACACACACACACACACACACACACACACACACACACACACACACCACACACACACCACACACCACACACACACACACACACACACACACACACACACACAGACACAGACACAGACAGTAAAGCTCACACAACATTGGTTCGGCAGCATCCCAGCCGAAAACATGCACAGAAAATGGTGCAAGACACACTGTTTACAGCACAGCTACATTTCTACCATGAAGACTCGAGAGGCAAATGAACGTTATTAACATTTATTGAACAATAGACATGATACAAAAAAGGCATGAATCCGTTTGGCGAACAATTACACATGATACACAATGCATGAATCTGTTTGGCGAAGGTTCCCGTCTTCGCGTTGAACTCCGGGGTAGGACAGCATATCCTCCAGCGGAGATGGAGGCGGGCGTAGCCTGCCCCCTAACAGACGGGAACCACTGGTGACGGTGGACGGAGGGGTGGTGGTGGCTTCAAAGTCGGCTTGACTGAAAAGCAGAGAACAGAATGAGTGACTGATTTTTAAACAAACGTGAATGCGATCCATTGGCTGAGAGGGAACGAGGCATGAGTGATGCGTAACGGGGATTCCCCTATCTCGCGTTGTGATTGGTTGACGATCCTGGGCAATGCTGACGCATGTATGATCTGTCAAAAGGAGATTTGTTAGTTAGCCTAGTAAGTTTGGCAGCCGAGAAATTCGAGTCTCCCTGGTAGAATTTACGCAAGCTCCCATTTCTTAGAATTGCAGGGGCTTTTACTCTTGCAACCACATCTGATCATCTGTAAAATGTAGTCTGGTGCCACTTTGACATTTTCTGGAACACTTATTGGTATCAGTGCTTTGTTGCATGGGTCTTTCTTCCATCCAAATGCTTCAGGAGATAGTTCAGGTGGAGTGTGAACCAATGTCCTCCACAATATTGCTTGAAAATGAGCCCTTTTCACACTGTCTCAAGAAATGCCTCTGCTGTTGGTGGAAGAGCAGCCAGGTTAGGTGAAGATAAATGACCTTTCCCATTCTTTTTTCCCCATACCACCAACCTTGTATGTGACATGCTGATACTGTCTGGAATGCCATAACATGCTGACACAAAGTTAGTGGCCTCACTGGAAAGTTGTTGGAATGGTGCCAGCACATTACCAATTGATGTCAAGTGATATCCAGCTTTTAGGGTCTTGATAACAGAGCCTTTACCAATACCAAAATAGGATGCCGCAGTGTCACACCCTGATATGGCATGGGCTGGTAAAAGGTCAATTACAATGTCATTTTGTGGATTTACATTTTTAATTTGATCTCTTTCCATGTTAATACGACCACCACTGAAATTATGTACTTTGTAGGCAAACAAATAATCAGCCAAAAATTATGTAATTATTACTTACAATTTTTATTTTGTGTTACAACAGCACAGGAAGAGTAAATAGCAATGTATGAAATGGTGAAATTCTGTGTTGAATTAGTAATCCTTTCTGGGTATGTCTAAGCTGACACCACCAATATTTGCCTAAATGTTACATATTTCTGCTTGACAAACAGCTAGTTATGTAATTGTCTAAAATTTATTTGGTACGAGGACACTTTCTCCACTTTGATGTGGCAGGCCTACCACCCAGAATGCTCTATGGTTAACCCCTTAATGCGCACCGTACCTTCAGTGGCACACTGTAATAGTCATTGTAATGTAACTACCATAGCACTAAAATACTATGACACAACACAGGCCCTTTAGTAATGCACCACGACTTGGTCATTACCATGCTGGTAAGAATAAATGTATAAAGCCGCGTCTTAAGGGGCTACTCATAGTGCAGTTATGAAGCTGTCAAAAGCTTGTGGGCTATGGCTGCAGCGAAATCAACATGAAAGGGTTAATATCTGAAATTGGCACATCACCCACTCTTATCCTGATGGGTAAGTGTTGGACAACTACAAACAGCAAAACCAAACAACCCACTATGAGATATAAAGCCACGTTTGGCGAAATGTTGGTGTGAAATCTTTGTGTCTCCGACTTGGAAAATCAGGCTTTTTGGGTGAATGCCCCGCCCCCAAACATGCATGACCCCACCCCCACTGATGTACATACCTCACCACCTGTTCTTATACACATCCCACCATGTAAACAAACACAAAATAAGTATGGTATAGGGTATTTGATCAGCATAACATGAATTGGGAGCCAAAGACTGTTGTAATCTATGGCTGCAGCACATCAAGCATAAAAGGCTCAATATCTGAAAATGCTCAAGGGATATCACCGGGCATCGTCTGGAATCTTAATAGGTACACCTTAGGCAACCACAAACTGCAAAGAAAAAAACTTTATCAGACGAAACTGGGTTCGGCTGATATTTGGCTTTTGGCTGCCGGACTATTTTTTTCCACCAATGTTTTAGGGCCCCCATGTCCTGTTAACATCGTAACACCTCTTCTGTCTTTCTGTTCTTGTTTGTTTCTTGGCAGGCCAGTACAGCCCTGGCCAGAGTGACGTGTCAGGCCCCCCATGTCCTGTTAACATCGTAACACCTCTTCTGTTTCCTGTTCTTGTCTGTTTTGGCAGGTCAGTACAGCCCGGGCCAGAGTGACGTGTCGGGGCCCCCCATGTCGGACCCCATCAAGCTGACCACCATGACGTCTTCCATCGCCTCCATCATCCCGTCGGTGCCCCCGCCTCCCCCCGCCCCCATCAGCCACAGCCACGGCCACACCAGCTCAGACAGCGGCAGGTCCTCCTCCAGCAAGAGCACGGGCTCCCTCACGGGGATGGGGATACGAGGAGGAGGCATAGGAGGAGCAGGAGGAGGAGGTGGAGGAGGAGGTGGAGGTATGTACTGTGCTGCCTGTATTTCTTTGTCGTATTAATGTACTATTCATTTTCTGTTGAAATCGCTGAAAAAAGTTGTCTGCTGCTAATCCAAGTTCTGCTTATAAAACATTATATGACCAACAGTCTAAACCACATCTTATACTGTAGTACAAGAGAGTCCTTGTGCACAAGCCCTCAGCAATGCAGGTGCAGGTGTGAGGCAGGAGAAGGTGAATCAATGAACAAAATTCAAGAGACACCGCACACTGCTTACTTTTCTTTACTTTATTTCTCGGAGCGAACAACGCGTTTCGCCCAATGCGTCATCAGGTTCAGAGCGAACCTGATGACGCATTGGGCGAAACGCGTTGTTCGCTCCGAGAAATAAAGTAAAGAAAAGTAAGCAGTGTGCGGTGTCTCTTGAATTTTGTTCATTGATGCACATCTTATAGTATTGTTTCCCAGACAGATTGTTGAAAAAGATGCCCTGTGCATCATCACCTTAAGTTTAATGTGATGTGAAACAAAAACCCTGGGGCCTACAAGACTCGCTAACTACTGTCCCGTGACTTATCAGGTGGCGGTCCCCTGTCGGACTGCGGCTCCTGTGGCAGGTCCCCGTCGCAGGCGGAGGCGTACGAGCAGCTGATCCGAGACCTGGAGGAGAAGCTGCGGGAGAGGGACCTGGAGCTGCACGAGCTGCGGGACAACCTGGACGAGAACGAGGTCGCCATATGCCAGGTGAGATCACTTTTCTATCTTATCAGGTGAGACACTTCATGTGATGTTAAGGTGCTGTTTCCACGTAGCAGGATATTTTTTTAGCAGGGTATTTTTTTATCCTGCTAGGTGGAAACGCAACATGTGGATAAAAAAAATCCTCCATTGTAACAAATGCGTTTCAGACCCCTAAACAGGATATTTTTTTCTCCTGCTATTTTTTCTCCTGCACCTGGATTTTTAAATATCTGCTACGTGGAAACGGAAGGCCAAAACCAATGCAAAACCAATACAAGCAGGAGAAAAAAATATCCACATATAAAAATATCCAGCTACGTGGAAATGGCACCTAAGTTCCACCACCACCACACCCCCTCAAATCTATACCCCACAGGTGTGTGAGTGTTACGATCAGGGCTCTAGATTAAATTTTAGAACGAGGTCGCCATTTGCCAGGTGAGATCACTTTTCTGTCTATCAGGTGAGACACTTCATGTGATGTTTAATCTCACCCTTTTTCAAGCTCTTCTTCATGGTGAGATGGAATGCAGGGGTTGTGTGGCATGGGCAAAGCTGTGGACCTCACCACCACACCCCCTCTTTACCACACATATCTATACCACACAGGCAGAGATTCTTTAAGTATATAGAGATATGCCAATGTAATAGGTTGCTATGGGCACCTAACATGACCAGGTTCCGGTCTGCCTAAAGGGGCGTGTCATAATACTCCTAGCATTGAATAGAACAGTCCTCAGATCTGCCTAGGTCTGCCTAAAGGGGGATTTCCCCCCAATAATAGAACCCGGAAACAATGGGCCAATGGAACCTCTCTCTCTCTCTCTACTCTCTCTGACACAGGTGTGTGAGTGTTACTATCAGGGCTCTAAATTAACTTTTATAATGAGGTCGCCATATGCCAGGTGAGGTTACCACAAAGATCGTCTCTAGTAGAAAGATGCATTAAATACAGTACCACCTACCCAGTGCAAAAGGAGTGTGCTCAACTTCGGTGTCCTGAGTGGGCTGAAGTGGGAGTGGAAAAGCAGAAACGTTGCAAGCTGGGTATGGAAGATTTTCAACAGAGCAGCGCCTCAAAACTCCGCCATTACAACAACCCCCTTTTGTTCAATCCCTCTCAGGTGTATGAATGTTCTAACCCCAGCCTGTGTATTCTTCCACAGGTTTATGAGGAGAAACAGAAGCGCTGCGAGTTGGAAATGGAGGAGCTGCGACAGAGCTGTGCGTCGCGTATGCAGCAGGCCTCCCAGAAGGCCCAGCGCTCGCAGCAGCTGCTGCAGCTCCAGGTAGAGTAGAGTTGAGTAGTACAGTAATCCAAGACAAAATAGGAAGAATCTGGTGGACTTAATTTGCTCAATTTTTATTTATCATAAATTAAGTCCACCAGAGTGTGATTCTTCCTTTTTTCCCCCTCGGATTATTGATGACTGCTCTCCACCAGCACCTGGAAACTGGCTGTTCATAGGCGCTTCAGATCTTTTAGTAGTAGAGTGTCATTTATTGATCCCAAGGTAAAATTAAGGTGTCCAGTAGCATCCACATAGAAAACAGAATAAAGAAGGCGTTACACACATAATTGCACATATTAAGAGTTTCATTGCAATACAGTGTATATCCATTTAGGAGAATTTGGGGAAATTTACATTTGGCATTCCATTGCATTGCAAAATGCTTTTGATGTAGGCTTAAAAAGTATGTTCTCAAAATATTTGATTGGCAAGAATTCACACATAGATGCTATGACTTCTGAGCAATCTTTTCCAATAATAAGATGCCAAAGTCAAAAATGGTGGATACTGATACACCGTTTTGCAATGAAACTCTTCATATGTCAACACAGGTGTTCCAGCTCCAGCAGGAGAAGAAGAAGCTCCAGGAGGACTTTGGCCACCTCCTGCAGGAGCGGGAGCAGCTGGAGGAGAGATGCGCCTCCTACGAGAGGGAGAAGACGCAGCTGGGACCACGCCTGGAGGAGACCAAATGGGAGGTGAGAATTGGAGATGGTGAGAGAATGAGAGGAGGTGTATGCAAGAGTTTTTGAATCATTGCACTATAGTAGAAGGTGAGTTGGTGTATGGAATGA
>NC_085873.1:38481042-38488542 GCF_034702125.1 Engraulis encrasicolus | reverse complement strand
AGTCAGGGATTTTTTTATTTTCCTACAATTCATTTGAGTTGAAGGCTACATTTTCCTACAATTTTCAGTGTGACAGTATTGTTCTGCAATAAACACTGAATTTATTTTAAGGCTTTTAACACATCTCAACCAGGGGTGCCAATAATTATGGAGGGCACTGTAATAGAACTTCTTCACACACTGCTTCTCTTTTGAACATATATCATTGACTGTACAGAATAACCCTCTCCGCACACGGCTTCTCTTTTTAACATACTGTATATCATTGACTGTACAGAATAAACCTTCTTCACACACTGGTTCTCTTTTTCAAAATTTTATTGAACACCAGTGTTAATTTCGTCAGTTTTTTAAAATTTCGTCTTAGTCTTAGTCACAATGACGAAAATCAATTTTAGTCTTAGTCATATTTTAGTCATTGCCTTCCCAATTTAGTCTTAGTCTTAGTCTAAATGACGAAAATCAAAAAAGGGCATTGACGAAATATTTTAGTCATAGTCATGGTTGACGAAATTAACACTGGTCTGGCCATTTAGGTCTATAAGCTGTTAGGGCAGCATTTGCAAATAGATATGCAAATAAGTTATTTGGAGCATTACCTGTGCAAGTAAATCATTTGGAGCGTTTTCTGTGCAAACAAGTTATTTAGAGCATGACCTTATTTGACCCTTTACCTGTGCATATAGCTTATTTAGATTACTACCTGTGTGAAAAGCTAATTGGAGCAGTAGGCCTACCTGTGGAATAGCTTGTAGACAATTACCTGTGCAAATAACATATTTGAAGTGTTACATGTACCTTTGCAAATATCTTATCTGGAGCCCCCAGACAACATTTTTGCACAGGTAATGATCTAAATAAACTTTTTTTGCACAGGTAATGTGCTCAAAAATAAGATATATACACATATTTAAATTAACGTTTAATTAAACATGTGGGCCAGAACCATCTTTAATTTGGAGGAGGAGGATGAGGAGGTAGTTGAGGTAGAGGAGGTGAGTTAAGGGTTTTGACATGTTGATTATAGGCACTAGGAAACAGTGTGTGTGTGTTTGGTTTGTCTGTGCCTCTTTCTTGTAGTATCTCTCTCTCTCTCTGTGCTATTGAATGTCTCACCGTCATCCTGTTTGTCAGTTTGTCTCCCTCACTCCCTTGATGACCTCTAGTGGTCACTATTAGAATTGTCCTCTAGCCCCAGTCCTCAGATGTTCCTTCCAGAGGTTGGGTTAGCTTGCTACAGCACATATTGATGAATTATTTTGTGCATATAATGTGATACAAATTATCGTACCCCCTGGTTTCATTTCTGGTTCCCTTGTTTCAATCTGCATGTAGTCCTCGTTTTGGCTTAACCCTTGATCAACTAGAACAGATCAAGGTAACGTTTGACCCACATGTGCGAATTCACAAAACCAAGACGAAGGGGGGGATGTGTATCGACCCCTACCCTGTAGTGCATATTAACCCTTCCACGGATGGAATGGGTCTGCGGGCCGCATGTGGCTCCCGGGCCTGAGTTTGCCCACCTCTGGGGTAATGGAAAAGAACCTCTTTCCTCTCTCATCATCACCAAGTATGTATATTAAATAATTAACCCTTTCCTCTCCTGGCCCAGTGAGGCACTGGGTTGCTACGCTGGTGACCCGGGTTCGATTCCAGCCCGGGTCATTTTCCGACCCCTCCCCGTCACTAGCTTCCTGTCTAATTCTTCTAATTCGTACTGTCCAAATAAAGTTCTAAGAAAAAAATCCTTTCTTCTCCTTCCTTCTCTCTCTCTCTCCCCTCATTTGCGCCAGAAGTCAGGTGACATGTTAACTCTTTCGTCTCTCATCATCACCAAGTGTGTGCAGTACAGTATTATTAACCCTTTCTTCTCCTTCCTTCCCTCTCCCTCTCTCTGTCTCTCCCCGCAGCTGTGCCAGAAGTCAGGTGACATATTAACTCTTTCCTCTCTTATCATCGCCAAGTGTGTACACTATTAACCCTTCCCTCTCCCTCTCTTGTGTCCGCAGGTGTGCCAGAAGTCAGGTGAGATCTCGCTGCTGAAGCAGCAGCTGAAGGACCTGCAGGCGGAGCTGGCCCAGCGGGTGGGGGAGGTCATGACACTACGGGGACAGCTGAGGGAGGCGCGCGGGGAGAGGGAGGCCGGACAGGTCGCAATACAGGTACAGTACACAGTGAGTGCATCTTAATATGCGTCCTTGCCTCCTCCACTTGCGCTTGTCTCCTCGCCCCGCCTCCAGCTGTCAGCCTAGCCACAACAACTTTTGAGGGACTGTTTTTCATTCACCATAACAATTGCACACGAGAAAAAGACTCTACAATTGAGCTTTTGCAAGATATTGAAATATAATGCTGTTGTCAGTGATGTCATCATGACGAGAAGCGAGTGGAGGAGGCAAGTGGAGGAGGCAAGGTCCCATATTAAGATGCACTCCTTGAGTGTGTGTATTCAATTCCATTATAGGTCATTGGCGTTTTAGTTGCAGACGTCAGGTGGTGCAATGAAGGCAAATGTTACTATTGTACTAATTAAATTATTATATTTCTTGTTGGATGATGTAAAAATAGTCATTCCAATCGAGCAGAAAGTCATTACAATTAATTATTGTACCAACTTCATACAATAGTGACATTATCTGCGCCATCCTGCTTCTAAAAACTTCACTGACTTGTATTCTACGTATTATTTCCAAAGTGCCTCTGTATATGAAACGTGTTACACAGCTAAAGTTGTCTTGTCTTGCACATGTGTAGGCAGAGTGAAGAGATCTTTCATTTTTGCTTGAACTTCCTTTTACACCACTAAAACTCCCTTTCCTTTTGTGTCTGTGTGCGTGTGTGCGTGTGTGTGCATGTGTGTGTGCATGCGTGTCTGTATGTGTGTGTGGTGGTAGGAGGCGCATGCGGAGGCGCGGTCGCGTCAGATGGAGCTGGAGGTGTGTGAGAACGAGCTGCAGAGGAGGAAGAGCGAGGCGGAGCTGCTCAGGCAGAAGCTGACCCGACTGGAGGAGGAGCTGGCGGCACTCAAGGAGGCCCAGCAGGAGGCGGAGGAGGAGGCGCGACGAACAGGAGCAGGTGAGATGGGGGAGGTTAGAGGAGGGGGAGGGAGGAGGGGAGAGTATAATGAGGAGGAACTGGTCGCACTCAAGGAGGCCCATTAGGAGGCGGAGGAGGAGGCACGACGATCAGGAGCAGGTGAGATGGGGGAGAGGGAGGTTGGTTGGACAGGAGGATGAGGTGGGGAAGCAAGGAGGTGGAGACAGCTGAACCAGAGGGAGACAATAGGCTCGTTCGTGACGACGCAGTAAGATTTTTGCCAGGCAGTGGGCATGTGCACTTTGCCAGTTTGATGCATTGTGGTTAGAAAATTCTAACCAGAATGCATCAAACTGGCAAAGTGAGCATGCCCACTGCCTAGCAAAAATCTTACTGCTTCGTCACGAATAAGCCTATTCTGGATTTTTAAATTACAGTATCCAGGACTGAATGAGGACCTTGATTTCAGTGTTTTTCTTTGATTTTATATTGGTGTGGTTGGCTTTCTGTGCTATTTTTTACACATTATTTTTTACACTTTCTCATGTTTGTTGTCTTTGTTTTTCCATTTTCACTTTAGTTCTCTTTTTTTGCTGGAGTTATTCTACACAATGTTGATTTACTTTAATTTGGGATGCTCCAAAAATAGCCTCAGTGATTTTATTTTCCATTGGGATTAGAAAGGAGGACACCTGCTAGAGGTTTTATATATGACACCTGTTACCTGAGCAGCTCATCTTTTTGTGATGTGGAGGTATCTTTGGATAGATCAGAGTGCCTTGGTTTTTTTTCTTTTTCAACTTCTACAATTGCCCTACCAAAGAGCACCTCAAAGAGCACCTTGTTTGAGTCCAGGAAGCGCTCTTACAACAAAGACTTTTTGTGATAATTCTAAAGATGTAATAGTAGATTCCATGAATCGGATGTGAACGTGAAATACTAAATGTCTGTTTTTTTGTTGCGTTTTAAGTTAAGTACCCTTTTATATCAATCCAGCTAAACTGTGCTTCTGTTTGTTTCTGATATAGCGGCCGGAGGTGCAGTGGGCGGGGCAACGGGAGAGGCGTGGCAACAGCAGACGGAATGTCTGAAGGTGGAGCTAGCTACGGAACGCAAGCGACAATCAGAACAGGTTACTATGGGGATTATTTAGAGGGATCATGGGGTTATTCCTGGTTGTCAAGGTGCCGGAAAGGGGGATGCACCACTTTTGGGCTTTCTCACCTTTTACTTCAGAGAGAGGAGTGGAATACAGCAGCAGCAACATTGGAGAATGAAGAACAAAAATGCACCACCACTTTAAAACGTGTTCCAGCACCCTTGTCAAGGGCCGTATGTTTGGTGTCTTTAAAGACCAAAGACCAAATGTATAAATAGTTGAAAAACTAATTGAGAATTGTTTTTTAATCAGTACTTTGTATTCATATGTCTAAGTCTTTGTAATAGGTAATGAATCTGTAGCCTGAGTTTTTAATTGCTTAGCTTTCAAAAGCTGTGCTGACATAAAAAATAATTCCCACCACAGTCATAAGTATTCGAGCTCGACAGGCAGGGTTGGGAGGTCTTCATAACTATGTCAAGATTAGATTAGTTAACTCACCAGTTTAATTTTAACTCACCAGAAATTAAACCCCATTCATTTTCAATGGGGTTACATTTCTGGTGATTTAGAATTAAACTGGTGAGTTAGAGCCAAAACGTGGCATGGAAATCTACAGGGTATATTGAAGAGTGAAGTGTGGGACACCAGGTCAGCAAACAAGAACAGCTGACAGCAAAGCTGATGTGTTGTGTTGTATTATGTTATATAAAGTAGTAATAAAAAGCTGTTCCTCTGGCAGGCGTCTGCGTTTGAGGGCGAGCGTCGCGGCTGGGAGGAGGAGAAGGAGAAGGTGATCCGCTACCAGAAGCAACTGCAGCAGAACTATGTGCAGATGTACCGCCGCAACCGGCAGCTAGAGGGCGCCCTGCGCGACCTGCACATGGAGCTGGAGGCCAGGGACATGGACGACGACGAGGATCACAGCGGCAACGAGATCAACTTCGACGACGTCACCGCCACCGAGATATGACCTCATGTCACAATAGCGTCGCGGCCGGCTTCCGAGATATGACGTCACAGAGACGTGGGACGACGTCGAGGAGCACAGCGGCAACGAGATCATCTTTGGCGCTGTCACCACCACCACCAAGATATGACGTCACCATGACGTCATGTCCACCAAGATATGACATCACAGTTGCGTCATCACCACCCAGACATGACATCACGTTGACACCATAGCCATCAAGACATATGATGTCACGATGGCATCACGGTCAGTCGCTGAGATCTTAGCTGATCTGAGCAGAGTGGGTCTATGGGTGGAAGTCAAACTTGTTCCTCTGATCCTTTGCTGTTGCTTATGATGTCTTGCCTTTGTGACACCCTGTCTCCATGGAGAAAAGAATCGTTTCCCCCACTGTCAACCGAGACAGAGCAACGTTTGGAGCAACCTTTGAATTGTGATTTTGTGAGATTATCTGAATTATCAAAAATGAAGGCCATTTTGCAAAATCTCACATTTGAAATAGGTATAGAACGCCGTTCATGTCAGGAACCACTGTCAGCACTGAGAGATGAGCATCCCTAAAGATCCGATGCTAGAATCGCCCCTGGTGAGGCATTGAATAAAACCTTTGATCGTCAATGACGTCGACCTTGTGTCACAAGGTCACTATCAGCAGGAAAGGACATGAGGAACTGGTTTGACTCACACCCAATGGACTTGGCACCTTTAGGGACTTGCCACCTTCGGCGAAGCCTCTCTAATGCTAGCCTCTGATGACTAAACTCTTGACTGTACTTCCATTACATACGTCCACAGACAAACATACGTGCACATACATATACGAAGATCACCACATATGAATCGTAACACTAACATTTTGGAACGCAAGGCACACACAGACGAAAATACACAAAACTACACATACATTTTCCATCACTCATCACACAGTATCTGCCTCCTGTAATGATGAAAGCTGTCAGGCATCAGTCACACACACACACACACACACACACACACACACACACACACACACACACACACACACACACACACACTGCACATAGTGGAGAATGCTCAATTGATGACCAATGGTTAAAGCTTTCTGACATTAACTGATTTTTTTAGTTTTTAATTTCTAAATGAAGGTCTTCCTATCTAAAGAGACAAAAAGTTGCCTTGTCATAGCTTATCACCAAGATGTTCTGCTCAGTCTTCCAGTGTTGTGTGTGGTTGCGCGATGACCATATGCCAGCAATGCACAGTCTTGATTTTTGACATAGAAACATGACTAACACCTCAAGAGTGTATTAGACGTTCTGAAGTACCGTTAATTAAAAAAAATCTCTTAAGTTCACGTTTTGCATAATGGCCAACCAGCCAAGTTGTCTATTGTTTCGCACCATGCAAACATTCTATTTGTCCTATTGAATGGAAAGAAGGGTAAAATCATAGGAGTTTTCATTTTCTTTCTTATTTTATTTTTTCCATTTTACTTTTAAGAGGATATAGCATTCTCTGAAACGCAGCTTTTGGACACATTTTGGCTCTTGTTGAAGAAGAAAAAGGGGATGTATTTCATTTATGTATTTATCTTATGTTAAAGGGGTTCTATGGCCACTGGAAAAAGTTCTTATGTTTTAAACCATCCCATGTTAAAAAGAGTATCTAGAGCCTTCCAAAGCTGTCATGCCTATTTTTGTTGGATGTTTCCTGTTGTTTAGGGAGCAGTTTATGTTTTAACCTTAAGTCAGGACGAAATTCTGTAATTGTCGTCGTCAATGAAACTTCCGATTTCAGCAGTGTGGTGGTGTATGCAATCATTGAAATGTTTTTTTCGTCAACATTATTTTTGGATCGTAAAATGAAAACTACCTTTACTTAAAAAAAAAAGAATAAATAAATAAAACGTCCAAGATTATGGGAGCTCCATCCTAAGACCATCCTCCTTCCATCACTGATGACAATAAGAATGTGTATAGACACCTTATGAGAAGTAAATCTATATATAAATGTATAAATAATAAATAAACGTTTATGAAGATATCTTAGATTTCTTAAAAATGACTATTGTATATAGGTAGGGTAGCCACTGTGAATAGACAGACCAAGGCATTGTCACAGCTACTGTTGCAAGGATCTGTTTTTGTTTTTGTTCAGTTATGTTTTGTTTTGTTTTTGTTAATCTCTTTTTCTTTTGCCGAGTGAATGTGATCCATGGCTTTATATTATAATTTTTCTATTCACAGTATTTGTACGAAGTCATTATAATGTATATTTTCCATGTTGTAAATTTCTTCTATCAACCAAATTTTTGTTTTAATAAAAACAAAAACTCAAAGCATACATTTTAGCAGACTGCAGTGTTCATTTTTAATGCAAAAACACCATAGCATGGTTAATATTAAAGATG
>NC_085873.1:38463542-38476042 GCF_034702125.1 Engraulis encrasicolus | reverse complement strand
GTCAGCCTCCATGATGGCATGCGGGTGCAGTAGCTGTAGAGTTAAATACAGTGCTGAATGGTATAAATGGGTTTTAAACAGCATGAAAAGCCACTCATGCATTATATTTTGAAGGGAGATCTTCGATTACTGCCACATAGTAAGGTCAAATTGCATTCTCTACTATGTTTTAACAGTTTGGCTCCATCATAAGGACCAGCAGGTGATAAAATGGTGGTCTTTTGGTCAAGACCTGTCACACTGTAAGCACTACAGAAAGGAAAACATTGCAAAACATGACAAGGAATACACCCACCATTTAAGCTGGTGAAATCATGTCCAAGATAGGAATTAACACTGTTTTTTATATAAAATCATCTCATCTCATGTATTTAACTGTTAAGTGTTGTCTTTTGTTTTGTTTTTAGTCTTCCTTGACATTTGCTGCCATTTATTGTCCCCGTCCCAACTCTTTTGAGACGTGTTGGATTTATCAAATTATAAATGAGTACATACAGTATGTCCCCCAAAACAATATTTTTTCTCTGTTTTAACACTTAATATGTTGTCTTTTCACTATTCTCCATCTAATGAATAGATTGAATGTTTTGAAAATGATAGCATTTTGATTTTATTCACTGTTTACCAAACGTCCCAACTTCACCGGAGTTGGGGTTTGTAATTTGGATAACTAACTCCTCGCTCCTTCGGTGGCTAAACACAAATGAGAACTTAACCGTGAATCAATGGACTCCTCAGTGCAGCCTGTCAGAGAATTTTTTCATCAACATTGATGGCCGGGTCAAAGACGTTTTTCTGGGGGCTCAGATATCAGGTGGCACAATGGCACCTGATGCCAATAAATTAATAACTACAGTTATTGGTGGTTGACGTGATGCAATGAATATGCTTCTTAGATAGTCCACTTAAAACACACAGACAAACAAAAATCCATTCAATAGTGGCACTGGCTGTTGTTGCGGCAAAGATTTTCGTAGTTCAATAGAATAGACCGTCTCTGGTTGCGCTGCCTGTGACGTGTGTTGCTGCTGAAACGCCACTGACCCGTCCACTGATGCTCTCTTCAGTGAGCTAAACAGGTGATTGCACTTGTTACCAGAGCCGGCTGGACGGGCATTTGATGCAGTATGGGGGGGCACCTTGGCGGGGGTTATGGGGGTCCTTCCCCAGACAATGTTGTATTTCTTAGATGCAATTTCCTGCATAACCAAATTGTGGGCTCAGTTTCAGCTCTATATGGAACAGTACTTTTGTTTCTAATTAAGGGACAATCACATTATTTCAAGGGATCACTGTTCACTTACTATGGTTTCACATTTAGGTCTACTGACAATGTCTAAATAGTGTAGCCTATTCATTTATTTCTTTATTAGGGCCATGGTGGTTACACATTGGTGGCATTTTATCTTGTACTTTATATTGTCTGTATTCAGAAAAAAATACTTATTTGTTGCATATTAATGACCATATCAGCATGTTTAGGTGAATAGGCCCAGGGAGGGCACAGCAGCTTGGCTGGGGGGGCAATGCCCCCCAATGCCCCCCCGTGGCGCCGGCCCTGACTTGTCAAGAGCCCATAGTCCAAGTCCATAACCCTTGATGGAGAGTTCACCGGGGTTGGCTGTCAGATACTTTAATAAGTGCAGGGGCCAAACAAGGACAGGGGTCAAACAAGCACAGAGCAGGTTGGTGAGTTCATACTGTTCACATACACACGCACGCACGCACACACGCACACACACACACACACACACACACACACACACACACACACACACACACACACACACACACACACACACACACACACACACACACACACACACACATACCACTCATGCAGATATTTTCAATCGGCACACATTTGACTCTCCCTAAATACGACTTCAGCTACAGGCAAGTTTACTCCTGACATTCATTTAATTCAATTGCCATTCCCCAGTGGCTGCAGAAAATGACTGTTTAAAAATATATCCATCAAGTCGTCACTGCTAACGTGCACTCCTGGCCCTCCTGTACTGTGCTTTCATCAGGAAATGAAAAGAGAGAGTTTGAGAAAGAGAGTGTTTCAGCAACATGATCTCCACAAATTCCGTGCTCCTGGACACGGATGTTAAGGACACAAAATCCGTGTCCAGGAGCACAGATTTTGCCAAAATTCCGTTTTAAAAATATATTATCACTGCTAACGTGCACTCCTGGCCCTCCTGTACTGTGCTTTCATCAGGAAATGAAAAGAGAGAGTTTTAGAAAGAGAGTGTTTCAGCAACATGATCTCCACAAATTCCGTGCTCCTGGACACGGATGTTAAGGACACAAAATCCGTGTCCAGGAGCACAGATTTTGCCAAAATTCCGTGCTCCTGGACACGGAATTGTTTTCCGTGCTCCTGGACACGGAATTGTTTGAAGTGCTTTCTATAGGCTATTTCCACAGTCTTGTGTTTTCTCAGGATTTTCCAATTTCAAATATTTTGTCTAAAAAAAGGGTTAGGGATTGTTTTGGTCTGGGCACAGCTAGTTTTCTTTCATTCATTATGAGCAGTGGTGTAGTCTACTTTTTTGAAGTGGGTATACTGTATATTTGAGGATTTTTTGAAGTGGGTATACTGTATATATTTGTGCCATTCTAAATAATGGATCAATCAATTTTAAGTGGGTATACTGAAGCCCCTAAAATTTAAAAGTGGGTATACTCCATATACCTGCGTTCTACATAGACTACACCACTGTTTATGAGTTTGATAGCCTAGCAACCAACTGGAAAAGGTATTTCTCAAAAATATGTCTTTAATGACAGGTTAAGGTTAGGGAATGTTTTGGTCAGGGCACAACTTAAATTGCTATAGCATTATTTTGTTTAGGATTAGCATTTGGTATGTATTTTCAACACAGTGCTGTGGTAATAGCCTATAGAAAGCACTTCCGTGTGCCCATCACAGAAAACAATTCCGTGTCCAGGAGCACAGAAAACAATTCCGTGTCCAGGAACACGGAATTTTGGCAAAATCCGTGCTCCTGGACACGGATTTTGTGTCCTTAACATCCGTGTCCAGGAGCACGGAATTTTTGGAGATCAGGCTGGTTTCAGAAGTGTGTTTGTGAAAGAGAGTGTTTTGGAAGTGTGTGTGTGTGTGAGAGAGAGAGAGAGAGAGAGAGAGAGAGAGAGAGAGAGAGAGAGAGAGAGAGAGAGAGAGAGAGAGAGAGAGAGAGAGAGAGTGTGAGTGAGTGAGTGAGTGAGTGAGTGAGTGAGTGAGTGAGTGAGTGAGTGAGTGAGTGAGTGAGTGAGTGAGTGAGTGAGTGAGTGAGTGTGTGTGTGTGTGTGTGTGTGTGTGTGTGAGAGAGAGAGAGAGAGACAATACAGGAAACAAGTACACTGTATGTGTATGTGTATGTGTAGTACATGGACAATTGACAGCAATTGAAGGATTAAGTACAGCATGTGTGAGTTGGTGTTACTCCACATTGTGTGCGTATATTTGTGTGTGTGTGTGTGTGTGTGTGTGTGTGTGTGTGTATGTGTGTGTGTGTGTGTGTGTGTGTGTGTGTGTGTGTGTGTGTGTGTGTGTGTGTGTGTGTGTGTGTCTGTGTGTTTGTGTGTGTGTGTGTCTGTGTGTGTGTGTGTGTGTGTCTGTGTGTGTGTGTGTGTGTGTGTGTGTGTGTGTGTGTGTGTGTGTGTGTGTGTGTCTGTGTGTGTGTGTGTTCTCACCCTGAGCACCTCGCTGGTGGAGGCGGCTCCTCCAGGGAATATCTTCTCGATCTTCACCACCGGCTGCACCCGCGACTCAACACCTCCCGATATACTGATGCCTATAACACACACACACACACACACACATGCATATGGACACGTGCACACACACACACACACACACACACACACACACACACACACACACACACACACACACACACACGCACGCACGCACAGACACACACGCACACACACGCACGCGCGTATGCACACACACACACACACACACACACATTCACACACACACACGCACACACACAGAAATCTATATGAAGCTGGAACAGGTTGCCACACGCTTTTTTAACAGAGACACTGATAATGTGCTAGGCCCAAAACGTTTGTCTCTCTAGTTTTTATCATTTGTCATTTGTAAGCTTGGTGAGTGATACGGAGGCACCGAGAAATGAGTCGGTCCAACGTGCACTGCTGGCTGAGCTTTTGACGGACTAGCAGCTCTCAGCTCGAAGCCAAATGGACACATTTTAAAACCTATGATTTGCTGACATCTGTTGGCCTTTCACGGTACTGCAGTTGCATCTAGTCCAGAAAAACAAAAATAAACCAGGCAAAAAAAACCTTTCTCTCTCACGAGAGAATTAAGATTATAAGGACTATTTACTGATTGGGTCAAGGACTGCAAAATATTTAGAAGAGTTAGGGGCAGCCGTGGGCTTATGGTTAAGGAGATTGGCTTTAGATCAGAGGGAAGTAATGTAATGTAAGGATTTCCCACTGCAGGAACATACAGTATATCATTTGTGCACTTGTGTTTTTTTTTTTTACCTCCCTCAAGGAGGTTATGTTTTCAGCCGCGTTGGTTTGTGTGTCTGTTTGCTTGTCTGTCAGCAGGATAACTCAAATAAGTTGCGGACAGATTTGGAAGAAACTTTTTGGAGTTGTTGGAAATGACAAAAGGAACAAGTGATCACATTTTGGTGGTGACGAATCATGGTCCGGATCCAGGATTAAAAAAAAAAAAAAAATCTTCACTTTTGCAGGATAGGGCAGATTTTGACATTCCAGTATCTAACTCCGCAAAAATAGGCAAGAAAGACTTGGAAAAAAATAGGGTGTAAGAAAGTCAAATGTTCTAACAATCAGCTTCCTTGGCGGAGGTCTGCACTATGAGTGAATTTCTAGTCTGGTATTGTGCTATTTTGCCTGGGAAAGGATGCTGTAGTGTCTTACCTAAAGACTGTTTGGTCTTGGACACACAGACTGATGTGAGCTCGTACTCCTCTTCACTCCCTGCCCCACTCTGCCTCCTCTGCTGCTGTTGCCACTGTCCATTTAGCTGCTTTTCCACCACCAGTCCACCAGATTGCGACATCGAGTCAGAGCCCGCAGCACCCCTGAACACCTGCGAGAGCGGCGGCCGCCTGTACCGCGACACATCCCCCACCGTAAACACCGGCTTCTCCTCCTCCTCCTCTTCCTCCTTTCCTTTTTTCCTCCTATCCTCCTCCCCTTTCCCCTTGCTCCCCTTCTTCCCGCTCCGGAGCGTAAACCTCCCCCTCTGTGTGCCTGTGGTGCGGTCCTTCTTGCTGGGCTGGTCCGAACCATTCTCCATGTGCCGGGGGGTGGTGTTCTCTGCCAGCAGCCAGTTGGGGAGCGGTGGGGTGGGCGTGGTGCGGGGGGCGGTAACCGTGTCTTGGCCCATGGTGGTGGGGCGCTCCATGGACCTGGGGGTAGGGATGAAAATTAATATTGATTCATTCATGAATTGTTAGTTGATGGACCGTATCGATGTTTTGCTTCTTATCTAAACCAATACAAATGTTTACAGGAATGTTTATTTTCTTTGTGAGTGCAAAGGAGATTGAAATGTTCCCACATCAAACTTTGTCGCGTCAGTGATTAGTTACAATCAATTTAATCTGTTCGATCAACGTCTTCATCGATAATCATCGTAAATCGAAAGTGCAAAGTGCAGCAACTACGCCAACATTGAAACTGACAAAAATGTTGTGAAAGCTTTGGTATTAGTTTTCGATATTGTACAGCAGTTTACTGACAATTTGATGTGGTAATATCTCTAAAACAGGACACATTTGGAGCACAAGGCTTTGTCACAAGATAAAGGAGGTATAACTAAGACCATTTTCAGTCTGAGCTCAATTTTTTTAAAGATTTTATTTATTGTAGGACAGTGGCAGAGGGACAGGAAAAGAGTGAGGAGAGAGATGAGGAAGGACTGGCAAATGACCCAGGCTGGAATCGAAGCCAGGACGCCAGCATAGTAACCTAGTGGCCTACCGTTAGCCGACGGTAGGGCCAGTCTAAACTCAATTTTGACAATATATGTGCACAGTAGTTACTGCACTTTGGCTTCGTAAGGCAGTATTGCCATGCCTACCTGGGGGTGTCCACAGGGATGTCCAGGAGGGGGGTGAAGGCCTTGGTGGTGATGGGGGGGTCTGACCGGGGGTGTCGGCTGGAGGAGGGGGGTCTGCGAGGGGGGTCATAAGAGGAGGAGGAGGAGGGGGTGTAGGGGAGTTTGGTGGCCTTGGACAGCCTCAGTTTGTCCAGTTCCTCCAGAAGCTGTTTCTCCCTCTCCAGCTCCTCTGCACGCTGCAGCTCAAACCCTCCTTGGAAATCTGTGTGTGTGAGGATGTTGTGTGTGTGTGTGAGGGAGAGACAGTCAGAGAGATGGAGAGTGTGTGTCAACAAATAAAAAAAAAAATGTACATTTGTCCCAGCTTGGGTACTTGTTTTGCAGCAGTAGTAGAACTGTAAACTAGTAACTCATAGCTCTACTCTAAACTCTAAACTAGTAGCATTTTTAGAACATGACAATACGTTTGTTGTGTGTGTGTGTGTGTGTGTGTGTGTGTGTGTGTGTGTGTGTGTGTGTGTGTGTGTGTGTGTGTGTGTGTGTGTGTGTGTGTGTGTGTGTGTGTGTGTGTGTGTGCGTGCGTGCGTGCGTGCGTGCGTGCGTGCGCGCGGCGTGCGTGCGTGTGTGTGTGTCTGACCTGGCACAGGGGTGATGAGTTGGCGACGTGGTGTCCGACCACACTGAGGAGACCGCAGAGGAGGAGAACGCACTGCAGAGAGAGAGAGAGAGTTGTGCTTGTAGCCTCGTACCAGAAGGCAATACGTCATGATGACATCAGCATTGTATTTCGATATCTCTTAAAAGCTCAATTGTTAAGTCATTTTCTCATTTGCGAACTGAATGGTGAATGAAGAACAGTCCACCAAAAGTTCTTGTGGCTAGGCTGACAGCTGGGAAACTTTATTATTTTCCTCACGGAGGTGGGGCCAGTAGGTGAGGCGAGTCCACAAGCACAAGTGGAGGACGGGAGTCTGCATATTGGAATGTACCCATTGACTTTGTACTCACGTGTGCGGCACTTGAGTATGTCGTAGGCCTCCTGTTCAAACGGCGCCACCAGGCTGTTGAAAAGCTCCAGCTCTCCCACCGGCACCAGTAGCCTGACCAGGCAAACAAATTACATTACATTACATTTAGCTGACACTTGTATCCAAATCAACTTACTCTAATTTAGGTTCAGGGTATTGATTACAAGCCCTGGAGCAATGTGGGGTTAGGTGCCTTGCTCAAGGGCCCTTCAGCCATAGATGGAGGTGTTGGTAAGGGTAGGATTTGATCCTGCAACCCTCCGATCTAAAGACCAGTGCTTTAACCACTGAGTCATGGCTGCCCCATGAACATGCACAAGCATGAAAGGACCATCGTGGAAATAGGCCTTCAAGCTTTATTGTGTTATCCAAACTCTTTCCTTTTAGTTAAGTATGTGGTGTGGTCTATTGGAACCTAAAACATGTAGGTTGTCAAATAAAGCAATCATTCAATCATACAGTCAATCAAATCAATTCACATGAACTGTACTTCAAAATTCCGTTCTGAAATTGTTTTAACAGCAAAAATCTAGGAGTGAATTGCAAAAGGTGCAACCATAAGATTGTAGTAAATAGATCAGACACTTTTGAGGTAGTTTGTTGAGGAAGAGCTCGACATGTGGCCTTAAGGTGGGTCAGTTTAAATGTGATGGTTGTGTGGGATTGACTTTGTCTGTACGAGTTAAACGGCCTCGTCTGCCCTGGTCACCCTATACTCGTCTTGGGGCAGCCCTCTCTACGTCAGGTCAGGTGTCCCTTTCATAACCCTTGACCTGACCAGACACACACGCACACGCATGCACGCACGCACACACGCACACACGCACACGCACACCCTCACCTGACCTCCCGCAGTAAGAGCAGTTTCTCGGGTCGGTCCAGAATGGCCAGAAGATGGCGAACTAGATCCTCCACGATTCCATCAGTCAAATACTAGAGGGAACACACATAAATAACCAGTGCAATCAGACACAGAAATCTAGCAAAGCATCATGACAATTTGTAATGTCATGTGATGCAGAGATGTGTGTGCCCAAGCTGGTGTATGTTCGTGGGTAGACAGAGACAATTCAATTCCTCGGCACACCTCTTCTGAGGGGCCAGGCAGGGCCGGATTAAAGCACAGGCTAGGTATGGTTTAGAGCAGTGTTTCTCAACAGGGGTGCCGTGGAAACGTGGCTGATAAATAAAACAACATGTAAAATGTGACATAATACATATTTGTATAAATTGATAAGTTAAGCTCTTTGGACTCTTTCATCTGCCATTTACGCAAAATAAAGTATAGGTTGCCCCTGTCAGCTGCAACTTCGAACGTAGGTCGTGTGACCGTTTCCAAATGTTTTACTTTTCTAAGCTTGTGTGGTATCGGATGCGATGCCATGTTACGGCTTGTTGGTTTGGGGTGCCTTGAAATTTTTCATGAATTGAAAGGGTGTCTCGCCTTAAAAAAGGTTGAGAAACATTGGTTTAGGGGCCTGCCAGAGCCCCCACGACTGGCCAAAAGTCAAAAATTGCAGACTTATGGCAAGATGTGATGTCATGTCAAGTATAGTTTTAAATCATATTAATGTTCCTGTCCATAGTTGGCAGACATATTGTTAATTCCTAGCACGTAATTATGACACAGCTTAGACACGATGTAATTTTGTGGCAAAATTTGCCTTCTTGGAGGCCCCACAGCAACCTGTAGCCTAGGGGCCCCGGGTCATGTTAATCCGTCCCTGGGGCCAGGTAAAAATATTGTTCATCTGTAAAAATACTGTTAAGTATCGTAATAGGAAACATGTTAAACATTTTTACTCTACAGAGGAGTAGTAGATGATCCTTTGAGATGGTGGCTGAACAATTCCATGTAGAGATCACACTCAACACTCTAGCTCTTGCTTGGAAAAGCCGTGTAAGACACTTTGTACCTCATACATAATGGGTATTTCATGAGGAGAACAAAATAGGCTTTTTTCTGCTTGGACCTTGTCTCTTGCCGTACTCACCCTGCCGCAGAGTGTGATGACGGTGGTGACCTCCTCCTCTCCTAGCAGTCTCCAGGCCATGTCCTCTACCGACGCTAACGCAGCTAGCGCCTGAGCATCGGGGACACGCTGCGCTCCTTTGCCCTTACCTACACACGCGCAAGCACACATACACACACACACACACACACACACACACACACACACACACACACACACACACATACACATACACACACACACACACACACACATATTGTATATACCCATACATTATGCCACACACACGCACACATTGTACACAAACACACCCACACACACACACACACACACACACACACACACACACACACACACACACACACACACACACACACACACACACACACACACACACACACACACACAATCACACACACATACATTGACCATCCGGCACATGCCACGCAACTCTAGAACATGCGTTCAAACCTCCACTAGAGTCAGATTCATTTATCCATTATGCTGTGCCATGCCACAGTGGAGTTTTTAGTTTCTGAATCCGAGACTGACATCTCTGTGTATCACTCATACATACCTGGTAATTCACATGCATACAACTAGGGCTCTGAATTAACACCATCCAACCGATCAAATGCTGGTGAAATTTCAGTTTGCCTGGTAGAAAAGACCACCTTACTAGCCACTTTGTCCCATTAGTGAGTGTGTTTAGTTAGTAAGAATAATATCTACTAGCCATTTTGTGATTAAAAAAGTTCATTTAGAGCCCTGCATACAACAACATATCCGCCATTATTTTCTGTCATGATGATGTTACCTGTGGGCGACTTGGATCTGCCCCTGGTGGTGTGTCTGCGCAACAGCAGGTTGACGAAGGTCTTGGAGCGCTGTAAGGTGCTGCTCTTCTGCTTTTCCTCCCCTCCCTTCTCCTCCTTCTCCTTCTCCTTCTCACGCTGCAGCACCTCCTTCTGACGCTTCTTCTGCGTCTCCTCTGGATGTGGAGATGGAGAGGTAGGGTGGAGGTGATGGAGGTTTAGAGTTACTATTACATATTACACACACATTTGGGAAAAGCCATTTCCTTTCATCCCTCTGCTGGGGCCTACACTACAAAGCTGGTTCAGGGTAAGTTAAGCTTAAGTAAAGAGGTAAATCATCTAATAGAAGAGCTTGGAGTCCCCTGATTTTCTTAAGAAAAGCTCTTGTATTAGAGGATTTACCTCTTAACTTAACCTTAACTTGTCCTGAACCAGCTTTGTAGTATAGGCCCCAGCTCTGGTATGCATGATGGGGTAGGAGTGGGAGATGTAGATGTTGGGCGATGGATTAACAACACAACTACCTTTGACCAGACTGCTATTTGTGACGTCTTGGGTATTCCTCCCACATCACATGTTGACTATGTGGCCTTAACCAAAACCTATTCCTAAACCTAACCTCAATGATGTTATGCTGCACAAGGGGTGCACCTTTGAGGACAAAGTCACATTTTGACTTCAAAGGCATACCTCAGACTTCAAAAATAGCAGTCTGGTCAAAGGTAGTCTGATATTGACTGCTTGGGGTGAAACTGTGTAGCGATAAATTACATCTCTCTCCCAGAGCCTAATTCCTGAGCATATTCAATAGGCGCGTACGAGTTTGTTGCGAGCGTCGATGTTGCGAAAGGCACGTGAGCGAGAACTTGTTGTCACGATGTGGGTGTTATTAAATACAGCGCATTTACAGTCGGCCACAAATATGAACGAGACTATGAGCTCGCACCGGTTTGCTCTACTAACACACCACGTGTGAGGAGTGGGGGGACAGGCAGTGAGGAGGAGCTGAAGTGGGGACCTGCGCAAACTTGTGTAGAGGTGTGAGACAAGACCCATATACACACGTGAGTGAGTTGTTGACCAACCAGTTCATGGGCGCGTGACCTCGGAGGCAGTCCGCCGACGAGCGTTGAAGGGGATAAGCAACTGCAGAGGTTGCAAGATCTGACTGCAGCCGCATTCATCCCGCGATAGTTTGACACCATGTGACATGTCACCTCGTCAACGCAACATCGACGAAATTTCGTGACAGGAAATCTAACCATCATGCAGCATTTTCATCCAGGGTACATTGCTGTCTACATGCGCATGTATGCATTGACGTGAACTCGATCATTGGCACACTGACTGCAATGTAACTGTGTAACTGTGTGTACATGATTGGTCAGCATGCGTCATGTGACTCTGTGCTGACATACATAGGTTGTTTGTTTACAAACATTCTTGTTGTGAGGAGGGGCAAGATGCTAAGCAGCCAACCACGTGAGCTCATTTTTTGACCGACGGCAGTTTCCAGCAATCAGAGGTTGATCGGTGCGCAGCCAGCATAGATTGGAAAAAAAAAACCAAAAAATGTTCTTAAAAAAAGATGATCTCACCTGCCACGGTCATGTGACTCTGCGTGCGCCTGATTGGCTGGCTGGGTCGACTGAGGGCCATGAGTAGGGAGGTCTTGCGCGACTCGCCCCCTATCAGCGTATCCTGCAGCAGTTCCACTCTACACACACACACACACACACACACACACACACACACACACGCACACACACACACACAGACACACACACACACACACACACACACACACACACACACACACACACACAGACACACACACACACACACACACACACACACACACACACACACACACACACACACACACACAGCTCAAGAGTGGTGCCACAAACACAAACACAAACACACACTCATGTACACACAGACACACATATTATGTACTTTATTTGATTCCACATTACAAGTTAATATCAATAGGAACCAAATATGATGAATTATCCAACAACTATTTTGACAAACAGACACATCTTGTTATGGGAATGCATCATTAAGGATACAGGAAACATCTTCTCTTCCAGATGGACATGCTCCCTATAACAGCTGATATTGAGCAGTATTTAGCTAGCTGGCCTGTCCTTTACTTCGTCTACTGATGTTGAGTCCACTGACCACCAGTCTATGCACATGGCCTAGACTGCCAAAGACAAGAACAATGAGGACACACACACAAACACAGAAACTCCCTCTCTCACCTGCTGCGGCTGGTGGTTCCCCCCGTGCCCTCGGTCTGCATGGATGCTTCCACGCGCTCCCCTGCAGGAGTGAGCAGCATCTGGGAGAGACCACTGACAGAGCTGAGGGGGGTTCCGGACGACATGGAGGAGCCCGTGGAGGCCGAGTCCGAACCCTGTGATGAGGAGTTGCGGGCTGGGGGTTGGAGAATGAATGCACGCATACACGTATGCACGCACGCACACACACACACACACACACACACACACACACACACACACACACACACATTCCATTCAAAGAATGACATGAAAAGTTAATTACAACAGCACCAGTGACCACT
>NC_085873.1:38456042-38458542 GCF_034702125.1 Engraulis encrasicolus | reverse complement strand
GGGACAACATCATAACAAAATGACAAAGTAGTCATTAATTAAATAGTTATAGATTAGATCGCAAGGGCAACAGAATCTGATCGCCCATCTTGATACCATTCTGCTCCACCAGGGTCCAGCCTACACACACACACACACACACACACACACACACACACACACACACACACACACACACACACACACACACACACACACACACACACACACACACACACACACACACACACACACACACACACACACACACACACACACAGGGAAACACAAGCTCAACACACTGCATTGCACCTCAAGGTTCAGCCTACACACACAGACACAGGGGAAGCACAAGAACAACACACTGTGCTGCACCTCAAGATCTAGCCTACAGTATATACACACAGAGGATTCTGATCAACAAGCTGCCAGGGTCCAGCCTGTAAGCACAGGAGAACAAAAGCACAACACACTGCATTGCACCTCAAGGTCCAGCCTACACACACACAAAGGCGCAACAGAGGAGAGAAAAGAAAACGTCCCATCATGTCTACACACACAGTGACAGCACAAGAACACACTGCACTGCACTTCAAGGTCCATACCAGTCTACAAACACACAAAGGAGGGAAGAGGGGAACATATCATATCATAACACATTACAACACATTATATATTACATGACATAGTTAAAAGCATGTTTGGAAGTCAGAGGCGTGCTCAGTCCCTTTAGAAAGATGAAAAAAGTAGTAGTGCTCCTTGGTTCAAGGTTCAATGTCCAAAATTTACTTGAAAAAAAAAAAACTTCTCTTCACCAAGGCACTCCGAAAAGTATAGTTAAAAATGTCGTTATTATTATGACAGGTTCATTAAGGGCTTTAAAATTGCCCATGCGTAGCGGCAGTTGGGACTAATTCAGGGCATAGTTAAAAAGCATATTAGATTGCAGGGGTACATCTTAATGCACACACAGAGGGAGAAAGGGGAAACGTCACATAATAACACCTTACAACACTAGTCTATATCACACAAATTGTACACAGAGGAACATAAGGCAATGCAGCAACCTGTTTTACTTTATACAGTAGACTACCAGGGTTCAGTCTTCACACAGGTGGCAGAGGGGAGTCCCTCACGTTGAAGTGACACTTGGGGATTTTTGACATTGGACCGTATTTCCTAGTTAGAGTATAATACCATTTTAGTGAGAGGCTACCAAAATTGTGCTTGTGCTAGGTGTTGACCATGCCAGGGTCCAGTCTACACACAGGAGAACAAATCACATCACATTAACGTTACAGACATCCACAGTTCTTAACACCCCAAGCAGGTAGGCTTCTTTACTTGTATATCCCCAGTCCAAACTCACTGCCTCCGAGTACATTGAACCCCAGGCAGTTGACATCTGAGGTGGTGTAGAGTCGGACTATGTCTCTCTCTCTCACAGGCGCACACTCACACACGCACTCACACACGCACTCACACACACACACACACACACACACACACACACACACACACACACACACACACACACACACACACACACACACACACACACACACACACACACACACACACACACACACACACACACACACACACACACAGTGCTCCTTACTTAGAGATGTATATTCCAAATCCGAACTCGTTTCCTCTGCGCATGTTGAACCCGAGGCAGCTGTCGTCTGATGTTGTGTAGAGATGAACTATCACACACACACACACACACACACACACACACACACACACACACACACACACACACACTCCTCACCTAAATATACTCACAAACGTGCGTACACACACACACACACACACACTGCTTCTTACTTAGAGATGTATATTCCCAGTCCGAACTCGTTTCCTCCGCGTATGTTGAACCCGAGGCAGCTGTCGTCTGAGGTGGTGTAGAGGTGGACTATCCTGCGGAGGGCGCCGCTGTCACCACTGGACTCTGACGCAGATGTGCCCACCTCCTCCACCACCATTCGCCTATGGATCAGGTCCACCCTGCACACACACACACACACATGTGGACACACACACACGTCATGGGTAAGCGGTTAAGGCATTAGACTTGTAGCCAAAGACTGCCAGTTCGACTCTCGACCTGCCAGTTGGGTGGGGGGAGTGATTAACCAGTGCTCTCCCCCCTATGGAGACCCTCCACCGTAATGCCCCGTGTACATCAAGCACTACCAACGCGACCCAGGTAGCTGGGGTGGTTGAAGAAGTTTCGCCATGAATTCGTTTTATTCGCTCTGGACGCTGCACTGACATGTTTGATTCAGCTAATCACATAACTCTCTCTGTCTCTGTCTCTGTCTCTGTCTCTCTCTCTCTCTCATGCACACCCACACACACACACAGTAGTGGATCCCATCAAAGTCCCTTCTCATTAGGGTAGTGGATCCCACTCCACCCACCATATCATCAATGTGTGTGTGTGTGTGTGTGTGTGTGCTTGCTTGCGTGCGTGCGTGTGTGTGTGTGTGTGTGCGTTCGTGTGTACGTGTCC